>NC_134483.1:190018396-190318396 GCF_040206685.1 Ascaphus truei | reverse complement strand
GGAAATCACGAAAAAAGGGCGCTTCCTGAAAATTTAAGAAGGACTATTGTGGAGGAATTTTGGCGCTATTTTTCAATTTCAGATCCTTTAATAAAAATCGTTCGAGACTCCATTAATGGCATTTTGCGCCATACAAGGCATTGGCCCTGGAAGGACAATCTGGTGGGGATCGAATTTGCGTGACTGTTTAACTGTTGCTTATTTTTTGACTTGTTGCTTTTTTTAACTTGTATTAATAAAGAAATGCTTTACTTACTGTACCCAAGTGCTACACGTAAAGAGAACCCGCACTGCTGTAAATTAACCTGTGAGGTGCTGACTGGATGGAGACGTGATAGTATCAATTGGAGAAAAAGAACCCAGTCTTATAGCACTCATTAACAACAAATGTATAGTGATAAATTTAAAATACTTTATTAATAACTATGAATAAAAAATAGGGTGTTAAAACGTAACTAAATACTATATTTTAGGAGGCTATAATTCATAGCATCTGATCTCTAGTACCAATCAGGGATCATACCATATCCACCCACCTATACCAGGGTGGGTCACTTAAGGATACAGTCACGTGCTGTTCTATACAGTATTTAATTACGTTTTAACACCCTATTTTTTATTCATAGTTATTAATAAAGTATTTTAAATTTATCACTATACATTTGTTGTGAATGAGTGCTATAAGACTGGGTTCTTTTTCTCCAATTGATACTTACTGTACCCAAGACCTGCACAATTCCAGTCCTCGAGGGCCGCAAACAGGCCTGGTTTTCAAGGTTTTGCTTAAAACTGGGCCTGTTTGCGGCCCTCGAGGACTGGAGTTCTGCAGACCTGACTGACTGTTCTGTACACCATCCTACTGTAAATGTTTTGCCTTTCTGTACTTTAATAAAGGAGATGTTGCGTGTTTTAAATTTTATGACTAAAGAATTTTTTTTACTAACACCATACTGTTGTGCTGTACATGTTTTGACTTTCTGTACTTTAATAAAGGAGATGTTGCGTGTTTTAACTTGTATTAATAAAGAAATGTTTTTACTTACTGTACCCAAGACCTGCACAATTCCAGTCCTCGAGGGCCGCAAACAGGCCTGGTTTTCAAGGTTTTCCTTAAAATCAGGCCTGTTTGCGGCCCTCGAGGACTGGAGTTGTGCAAGCCTGACTGGCTGTTCTGTACACCATCCTACTGTAAATGTTTTACCTTTCTGTACTTTAATAAAGGAGATGTTTCGTGTTTTAAATTTTATGAATAAAGACTTTTTTTTACTAACACCATACTGTTTTGCTGTACATGTTTTGACTTTCTGTTCTTTAATAAATGTTGATTTGTTTTAAATTGTTCCATTGTCTCCTTTTATACTGTAACAAAATACAGTGTTTCTAGAACACACAGTACAGTACTGTCCAGGCATACTGTACAGTACTTTACTGTATACTGTAGGCATGCTCAGTACTGTACATTACAAGAGTATTAAAACAATACATGCTGTACGGGTATAGAATACACATATGTACTGGAATACATGTAGAATAAATGCATACTTTTTATTTTTCGGGTTTATTATACAGTATATATAAAAAAGTATTGTATACGGTCTGAAAACAACAGCATACTGTTTCAGGTTTTCTATGAAGCTCTCAGTTACAGTATTCTATCCTAATCAATAACAATGGCCACTAAACTGTAGACTCTGGAACGTGGTTTTTTAAATCCGATTCAGCAATGTGCAGGCATTGTAACACAAAGCGATATTATCCATCGAAATCTCTCCATTTGCCGTTTTCTTTTCTGAGGAAAAACAAAAGTACAAGTTTTACTGTAATGGTCAGTCAGTCCCCTAAAGAAGTTCCCACAGTCAGTCCCACCAATAATTTTCTCGGGGGTGTCTCCTGTTCATATGCGCATGCATATGCGTTTCAAGAAGGTTCCAATGCGCATGGGCCTAGCTTTCAACCAATTGTTCAGAATCTACTGTAGAAGCTGCTCAGCCAATGATATTGCTTACAGGAGAATCGCTTGACTGTGCATTGATATTGATATTTCAAAAACAGAATAAAATACGGCAACATTACTCACCATAGACTTTGCCAATCAGCTGGCGCCGAGCCACTGCCAGTCCCGTATTCTTGATTATACACGTAGTTGACAGGTGACAGCAGGACTACTACACCTGTAGTCAGCTGATGAGGCTCAAAATCGCTTAGGTACATGCAAGCTTGCTGGAATCTGTACGCGAAATCCTGCTCAGGCTGCAGGTATTCGGACGGGGACAGACAGCAAGGGTTGCCGATCACCAGGTTTTCACTGACGGTCGGACCGTTATTGGAAGCCGGTGCTGGTGCTGGCGCATTGCTTGCCTGCGACTGACGTTTCTTAGTTGGTTTTAACATGACCTTTCGCCTTTTGAAGTCTCCATGATCATAGATACGGGAAAAATCTAGTGATACACACCAATACCCTCCAATAACACCGGGATCAATACGAAAAAAACATGGATCGATACATAACTTTTTCCTTATTGTACGCTTCCACACATGAGCATCTGGTGAAAATTTGTAAAAGTCATAGTTTTCGATAAAATACTGATAAATTTGACCAACTGTTGTCATCTTATCATCTGTTGCTTTAATCGCAGCCTATATTAAATAAGCGTACGTTCTGTCGGGTTTTTGGAACACGGACTGCGGTGGTGCACTCATGTCGGGACTCTCAGGACAATAAAAAACAAGACACTGTCCATGTATTTTTAATATGAAAAGCCTAAATTGATACATTATTGTAACTTCTTCAGTCCCAAGGCCAATTTACAATGGACCACTGTGGTATTTTTTTAAACACCTGCAAGTCGACACATTACTGAAGCGCATGCGCATTACAATTCTGGCGGATACGCGATGAATTGCAACCAATTAAATCCGAACCATTATCAATAAACACATTAACCGCGGGTGTGAATGCAACATGAATGAGGTATGAATGCTTTATGAATGCGGCATGAACGTGGTGAAGTGCGGTGAAGTGCGTGGCATTCGCAAAAAATCCCCCCCAAAAATCGGAGATGTTAAATGTAACTATGTATATGTAACCATGTATTAGTTATCAAAACTCTATGCCCAGGACATACTTGAAAATGAGAGGTAACTGTCAATGTATTACTTCCTGGTAAAACATTTTTATAAATAAATAAAATAAATAAGGTTTGAGATGATATATATAGAACTTGAGACACTAGTAAAATCTCCCTCTACCTCTCCCCCTATCCCCTTTTTTCTCTCTCATACACTCCACTCTCTTTCCCCTCCACTTTCATTTCTCTCTCTGCACTGTTTATATATGTGTTAAAACGTTTATGAATCTTCTCCTTGTGTGCACAAGCTTCTCACCCTAAAACATTCAGAACTTATCTGAGATCTGACTCCAAAAGATTGTTCACTGTCCCAAGGTTCAACAAAGTATCCAGCCGCTCCTCCTTCTCTTTTTTAGCACCCCATAACTGGAATTTGATCTACCAGAGTCTCTCACAGCTGCCAACAGTCTAAGTTCTTTCACAACTAAAGCTGTCTCACATTTTAATCTGGTCTGTAACTGTTACATACACCTATAACATACAGTATATTATCTTTAATTGTACATGCAATGTCTTGTATATAATGTATAACCCTGTTCACTTAATGTAACTATGTATTTGTAACCATCATAACTTTATGACCAGGACATACCAGTACTTGAAAACGAGAGGTAACTCTCATGTATTACTTCCTAGTAAAACATGTTATAAATAAATAAAATAAATAACGTAGCACATAAAATGTTTTTTTTTAATGTTTAATATGTACAGTATGTGAACATTGTAAAAAAAATGTTTATATTTGGTGTAAAGCTAATAGGCTCACTTTACACATTGAGTTGTTAAAATGTATACAGTACATTATTAAGTTACAACTTCATGTCATGACCTTGCTATTGTTTAGTTTAGAGCAAAGTATTGATTTTGTTTTCCATTGTCTAGAGGTATTATTTTGAGGGTTCATTATTCTTTCACAATTGACATGTACTATTGGTAATGATTCCAGTCAGCCATTCTTTCCTTGCTCTTCACTTCCTAGCATGTCTTGTTAACGAAGTACCTAAGGCTTTGGCTGCAATTCATTGATTCCTTATTGTATCATAATTACATTTGTAAACAGGTAATTTTAGCTGGAACAGTAACACTTTTTAAGCCCTTATTTTAAGATCCAAAATAAGGTATCGCTTGTTATTAACCAGAAAAGTAAAAATGATAATATATACATTATATTTGTATATATATATATATATATATTATATATATATATATATATAAATATATATATAGACGTGTAGTAACCAGGGGGATCCTGATGACAAAAGACAGCACACCGCAATGATGATTCAAAAAATTGTGTATTGTGAACACAGGGCCACCATCGTTTCGGTCCTCGTAGAGGGACCTTCCTCAGGGCTCTTGATAAAGTGCTCTGTGTAGCACGAAACATGTTGGTAGGGTAATGCCTTGCCTTTTTTCCCTCCATGACTTTTATATTTTTTAGGATAACGCACTTTCCTCCTAATTTCTTGTTCGGATGATTCCGGTTGTGCTCTGCCATTTCTCTCTCTTATCTGCATTCATCTCCAAGGACGGAGGCACACCCAGAGGTCTGGTGGGATCAACGTGGATGCTGCAGCAGACTCATGAGTTTTCTTGCTTGCTACATGGTCATATCATTATTACACAAAAGGATTAGGGTACTATTTTGGGGTGATCATTAGCCGTTGGGTTCCTCGACAATTTGAGTGCCATCTATGGTGGTTTACCAACTAGGATACCACACCCAGTACCCCCCTGCAATCAAGAATATATCCCAGACCTCATATAGGATTCATTATCCTCATAACATTATCATTATAGCTGTATACAGTTCTTAGCACCACGCATTATACTTCTGTGCATGTCCCTTAGCAGTAGTTAACAGGCAGGGGTTTTCCCCACAGCAGTGGTGCAGCTGCAGCAACGCAGTAGGAACGATACAGCACTCAGAGGTAATTTTCAAAAAGATTGTATTAGAGTAGGTGGCACAATCAAAATGCATCATTATGTTTTATTTCACAACATAGTCGTCAGGCCCAAGCAATTCGAAATATTGTTTCAAAACATTGGAACGTCTTAAACCTTGATTTAAAACTTAAACCCTCTATTCAAAATTTACCGAGATTTGTGTTTAGGAAAGCGAGAACTTTATCAACCTATGTCTCACCTAGTCTATTTACTTCACCTGTGGAAAAAAACAGAGATTTCGTAGCACCAGCAGGTTTTCATGTGTGGATTTTGCAAAATCTGCCCTTATGCTAAATCTATAAAAACTATACGTACAAAAAAACATAGAGATAAGATCAAAATCAAGAGTTTTATCACGTGTTACACTCATTATGTAGTCTACATGTTAACATGTGGATGTGGAAAGAATTACATTGGGAGAACAATACGTCCATTAAAGTTGCGTATAATGGAACATATTAGATCTATAAAAAATAAAGACCTAAGTTTTCCAGTTGCAAGACACTTCACTGAGTGTCCTATGGGTAAATTAAATCTACTCACATTCAGTGGAATTGAATATATTCCCCCCCGATTAGTCGGGGAGATCACCAGAATATTTTCACATATGAGATATTTCTTTTCTTTGTTGCTTAAAACCTGTAAGACATCACCAAGTTCCAAAAGTGTTTCTAGCTCTGCAAGAAATCTCTTAGTGGGGTCTGCTCTCAGTCTTGTGTAAAAGGTATTATCACTCAATTATCTTATCGCTTCATTCCTATATTTGACAGAAGAATGTACTATGATGGCCCCCCCTTGTCGGCATTTTTGATTATGATCGATTTGTCATTCTTAAGTAGGTCTAGATCTATCTTTTCTTGTTTGGTCAAGTTGTTTGGTGTAGAGAAAGACCCTGGAAAGGAAAAACCCTTAGCCAGTAGTCTAAGATCTCTATCCACCAAACTCTCAAAGGTGGAGATACATGGTCCTTTTGAACTGTTTGGAATAAAAGATGAACTTTTTTGAGACCTGAATCAACATGACCAAAGAAGGGGGGCTCTATAGGATAGTCCGTACAACCTTCATCAAATAGTATATGCATATCAGAATTAAATGCATGTTCATTAAAGGAACAGACTTCATTATTCAGCGACACAATATCAGACTCATAAACATCAGAATCAGATTTTAAAACAGTTTGACCTTTTTTGGAAAACAACTTTTTCAACGCTAATTTTCTTGTGTACTTTTGAAGATCTATAATCGTATTGAAAAGATCAAATTTTCTTGGGGGGCGAAGTTTAAGCCCTTATTAAGCAAGACAATTTGTTGTGGGGTGAGAGGAGTATCAGAGATATTAATGATATTACTTAGTGAGAGGTCTATATTTTCCACTTGTTTTCTGAGCCAGAGGTTCTCTCTATTCTTTTTGCCCCTTCTACATTTTTTCCGTTTTTTTGACGGTATATATTCTGTGCTTGAGGGATTGGGTTTTGATCTATCATCTTTCAAATTTGACATATATGTTTTGTTGAAATAGCCACCATCAGAATCCCTATTGTCATTAGCATTATGTCTTGAAAAGGACACAGATGGTCTATCCATGTTGTCGGAAGTATCTGTGTCAAAACTAGACCTGCGGTCTGTTTGTGGCAATTTCAAGATAGATCTTGTATTTGTTCTCTGAGTAACATGATCGTCTTCTATAGATACTTTGCGAGGTGTAGAGTGAAATGGAACTCTAGACCTATCAAAGTCTCTAGTAGTGCCTAACCTTTCCCTTATATATACCATATACTTGATTCCTCTCATAGTCAGATTTGTCTCTGAAAAACTTGTCCTGTTTTTTTGAAACCACACCTTTCTCCATTTTCTCTATATTTTGTAGGAGAATTTTGTCGTTATGTGAGAAACTATCCATATCACTGAATTTGTGCAATTCTCTTTTGAGAATGTCAATCTCAGTAGTTAGGGATTTTTTCTCTTTAACCTTATACCGTACAATCAGTTCCATAAGTTGGGTAGAAAAAGTGTCTAATATTTTTCTCCAGTGTAGTTCGAATTCTTTATCAGGAAAGCCAAAACAGAGATTTTTTTTCACACGCAATCTTCTAGGGATGCGTTTAACCCTTAAATAGTTCTCCAATGATGTTATGTCCCAGAAGATTCTTATATCCTGGGTTAAAAGTTTTTCCAACTTAACAAAGTGATCAATTAGATCAGTAGAGTTATCACATGTGATATTAGCTGAAGTCTTATCAAATAAATGTAGAGCCCTCTTGGTTCTTTCTGTATTGTTCCCACATTTTTGAACATAACTTGTAAAGGATTCAGTTGTTGCTTCATGTTCATCATCCATCTCACAATAATAGTAGGAAAAAAAGTCCCTTTAATAATGACTTCGGGATATCAGATAAAATATATGTATCTAAAATTAGTCACCACCAGCCCTTGTATAGAGGGTAATCTTCATATCAAGTAAATTCAACAATGAGTATGTTGTGTGTCCCTCAGAAATTTCGAGCAGCCTGTATTCAGTACAGAAAACACGGATCAAGCAGTGATCTCATCAGGTGCATCAGAAATAACAGGATAGTTGCTGCATATGTAGATTCACTTTATCAGGATATGTGACGGCTTGGTATAACATCTGTGTGTATATGTAGTTATTGAGCAACTGGCCAAGCTCTGGGCACCAATTGGTTGCAAACACTCACGTTTGAAGAGATGAACAAGCAGTGACTCGGTCCTCCAGGGCTTCAATGTTGCACTGCCAACCCTCCCGTGACTGCAGCGTCGCGTAGGGCGGTCACATGACCGGCGGTGATCTCCTCCTGAAGCAGCAGCTATCCGGCGTGCAATCCAGCAGGGAAATGCATGGAAACTCCTCCAGACAGTCGGAACTGACATTACAAAGAATGTTGTTGCTACTGATCATTGATCCTCATTAGGGGTGTCTACCTTTTATTATACATAGCCACCTAACATTAGATTAGACATGTTTGTACCTGTTTATATGCATTGATTTATTCATTTGCCAGGAATATGTTACCATTCTTCTATACATTAGTGTGCATTCTGTAAATAAGAACTCTATGTCCTGGCTTTGTTTTAACTTGTTTTTAATCTGGTTGTCATATAGCTAATAGGCGTGTTACCTGCCTCACCTGATTTACATCTGGTGCAGGTGTGTTGTGTTGACTCTGCCTATAACTATGTTCCTCCCATAACTGATGGATCACTCTTTGACAAAGGCCTGAGGGCTGAAACGCGTCAGAGGATCCATCAGCTACACATGTCTGTTCAATAAACTTTTTTAGTCACCACCCTTGTCTACCCTTGCATACCTTATGGCTGTGCTCCGCTTTGCTTCCGACTGTCTGGAGGAGTTTCCCTTTTTTTTAAATCTAACTGTATGTTTTACTGTACTTACTGGACACCATTAATGTTTTTTTACTTACTGTATTCCACCAATAAAAATAATGTTGATTGTTGTAGATTGTATTCATTCTGTCAATGTTTTTACTGTACTTGGACACCATTAATGTTTTTTTACTTACTGCACCCACCAATAAAATAAATTGCTGCTTTTTTTAAATATACCTGTATGTTTTTACTTACTGGACACCATTAATGTTTTTTTACTTACTGCACCCACCTGTAAAAATGTATTGTACTACTGAACAGTACAGTATATTGTAGGCATGCGCATTACAGTACATCAAAACAGTATTAAAAAGCATTATCGGTATTTGTATTATTATTACAGTAGAACACACATACTGTACTGTAATACATGTACAGAATAAATGCATACTTTTTATTTTTGGTGTTTAATATACAGTACAGTATGTAAAAAAGTATGTAAATATGTATGTAAAAAAGCTCAGTTATTCTATCCTAATCAATTAAAATGGCACTGATTCAGATTCAGCAGTGTGCAAGCATCGTTACAAAAAGCGATATTATCCATCGAAATCCCTCCATTTGCCGTTCTCAGCCTGATGACAAAGTTTCTTTTCTGAGGAAGAAAAATAAAAGTATTACTGTAATGGTTAGATCAAACTAGTCAGTCCCCTAAAGAAGGTCCCACAGTCAGTCCCCGCTGTCCCCTCGGTCAGTCCCAACAATTATATTCTCAGGGGGCGTCTCTTGTTCACATAAACGCATGCGCCTAGATGTGATGAGACGCATATGCGTTTCAACAAGGTTCCAATGCGCATGCGCCTAGCTGTCCACCAATTGTTCAGTATCTACTGTAGAAGCTGCTCAGCCAATAATATTGCTGGACTACATTTTGGCGAATTGTGACTAAAAGAACTAAATAACCATAAGCAAAGCGATTGATTACAGGAGAATCGCTTTACTGTGCATTGATATTGATATGGTAAAAAAATAATTACATACGGCAGCTATACCCACCATAGACTTTGCCATTCGGTTTGTGCCGAGCCACTGCCAGTCTCGTTGTCTTGATTATACACGTAGTTGACAGGTGACAGCGGGCATGCTACACCTGTAGTTGACAGCTGATGAAGCTGGAAATCGCTTTGGTACATGCAAGCTTGCTGGTATCTGTACGTGAAATCATCATCAGGCTGCATGTATGCAGGCGGGGGCTGATAGCAAGGGTTTCCGGTCAGCAGGTTTTCACAGACGGTCGGACCGTTATTGGAAGCCAAGTGCTGGCGCTGGCGTTGGCGCATTGCTTGCCTGGGACTGACGAATCTTAGTTGGTTTTACAATGACCTTTCGCCTTTTGAACTCTCCATGATCAAAGATACTGGAAAATTCAGGGGCAACACACCAATACCCTCCTCCTGTAACTCTGGGTGCAGGAGCAATACGAAAAAAACATGGATCGATAAATAACTTTTTCCTTATCGCACGCTTCCACCCATGAACATTTGGTGAAAATTTGTAAAAGTCATAATTTTCGATAAAATATTGATAAATTTGACCAACTGTGGCCATCTTATCATCTGCTGAACTAATTGCTGACCATATTAAATAAGCGTACGTTATGATGGGCTTTTTGAACACGGACTGCAGTGGTGTACTCATCTCTGGACCTCTCTGGACAATGGAATAGAACACCAGACAGTTTGCATTTAGTTTTTAATATAAAACGCCTAAATAGATAGAATGTTGTACAACTTCTTCAGTACGAAGGTCAATTCACAAATATCTGCCACCTGGCGGAAACGCGAAGAATTGCAACCAATTAAATCCGAACCATTCTCATTAAACAGATCAAGCGCGGGTGACGCCGGCATGATTGCAACATGAATACGGCACGAACGCCGCATGAACACCGCATGAACGCGGCAAAGCGCGTGGCATTTGGAAAAAGTCACTGGAAAATATCGGGGAAGTGTTAACATAAAAGGGGCCGTGGCTGTACTTCAGGAGATACAGGCTCCGTTATGGGGTGCCGGTATCCCCTGCAGAATTTAAATGTCCCGGTCACATGACGCGGAAGCTTTCAAAGTGCAGGGGATACCGGCACCCATAACGGGGCCTATATCTCCTGAAGTAGGGGGTCCCCGGACCTGAAACCAATGCGGTTCAACTCCAGAGACCCCCTGCTCATGTACACTATTATTAAAATGTATTTATTTTGTGTACGGTTGCCTGTAACAGCCTTGCATGGAGATGCAGAATCTCCATGCACATGTTACAGGCGGCTTATTTTTTCTATCAGCTAGCGTACGTGAAGTTTCAGTGCGCTAGCTGAGGGAAAAAACCTTGCACGCACGATAAGCCAGTTTTGGGCACGTCCGATAGAAAATGGGCTCAGGGCCTTAGTGAATCGCGCCGCCGGCTTCATTTTTTATCGGACGTGCTAATTTTTTTCAGGCCGGCGCGAAAGCTCAGAGCTTAGTGCATAGCCCCCACAGTGCTCCAATCCATGCATGCCAATTCCCTTCCCCCAAACCCCTCAAACCTAATGTAAACCTCTAGAAAAACCTAATGCTTTATGTTAGCATGCATCCTTTTGTTGGATACAATTTGATTAGAGCTCCTTTTAGCCGAGTATACACAGTAAACATTTTCCTAATAGAATGTAACATTGTTGTGGCAATACTAACTTGAAAGTATGACACTTAGAATACTGTAGCAGCAGCAATAATACACACTGGTTGAATAAGTCCAGTATGAGTAGCAAATTACAATAAATCAGGGACTCTTGGTGTAGAGTAGATCATGCTTGATGGAAGATGCAGGCATATTTTAACAATAATGTATGGCGCGATTGATAATATAGAATATTGTCCCTCTTTCTTTCCAGACCTAGATGTCCAAGAAGCAGCAGCCATTACAAAGACAAAAAAGACAAGATTGTACATTTTGAAGAAGAGGCGACGTTGTATTTTTGTATTATTCCTTTTTCCTTTATTATCCTGTACAAATAAAACTTTTCATTCTTTAAATATACTTTTTGGGTGTTCATGTTTTTACTGACTATACACTTACAGTATTACTATACCTAAAGTTCTTTGAGCATTTCAAAATATAAAAGTGTGTCATTGATAAACTGCACAGAATACAGTACTGTACAGTATGCACAAAATAATATATACAGTAAATCTAGAAAACATAAGTTGTTTTTACTATCTAGATACAGTACACCAACACCTACACCATCACAACACTACACCACTACACCAACACCAACGACTCCTTGAGGAAATGCACTGTATCTTACTGTGCAGAATTTAATCAGGAACATAAATGACATGCAGGCAAAGAAACGTGATGACACGCATATGCGTTTCAGTCAGGTTCCAATTAGACATACAGTACACGTATGCACAGAAATGTGATGACGCATACAGTACTGTATGCGTTTTCAACAAGGTTCCAATTTGCCTCAGAAAGGACTTATTTCCCATATACGGTATACAGTATGAACTCGTAATGTTAATCTTCAAATTACAATTATCCAAACTCACTTGAAGAACTGTTCGGCAATAAAAGACAGGTTGAATTGCAATTAGATTTTTAAGACAACAACTCATGATCGCCCACTTGTGTTTCTCGAAGGTATTGCAGATAACGCTAAAATGCCATTTTATGCACTCGATAAAAACACTAGTAAACTCGCGTCTTAATGCGAGAAAGTTTGAAATCATGCAGCTTGGCCAGGGTATACCTAGGCATAAAAACCGTGAAAAATTTTCATAACTGCCGCTGCATCTTTATATATACTATATCCCCAATAAACTGTAGGTTAGTTCCTGGAGTAACCTTAGTTGTTAACCCGTTAGTGGGTGGATAGCATAAACCAAAGTTGGAATGCTATTACCGATAATAGAGCTGATTAGCTTAAATGGATAACTCTTAGTCAGATAAAGTTCCATGTATATTCATGTATATATAATACTGAGCACTGATGCTGGGTGAGTAAGTGTGTATTGTGGTTGAAAAATCACTGTAATAAATGCAGCTGATGATCAGTTTATCCTTCTCATAGATAGAGGTAAGCACACACTATAATAAATACTATAAATGGCAACCCATATTCATAAATGAACAGAGATGCCATACTAAGAGTATCTCATAATACAAACTTAAAATCGGTTTCGGGTGAGCCACCATGTATCGTAGTTGAAAGAGCACTGTGGTAAATGCAGCATATAAACAGTGTATTTATCCCATAGAGAGAAGCGAGCACATACTATATAAATTGCTACAGATGGCAACTCATATTCATGAATAGATACAAGAATGCCATAATAAAAGTAAAGTGTTCTCCATGTGTGAAAAATCACACCCTTAAAATGGAGACCTCTCGTCTGGGCACTACAAGTGTAAGGATCTGTGATCCTCGGCTTACCCCAACCCACGACCATGTGTTCCTCTTCTCCTGCCTCCTGCAGCACATCTTGCCTGCCGGCGAATACCAGCATCCCATCTAGGGGCGCGCGTGGACCACACTATCCACTAAATGCCATCCAGGCTGTGCTCACGCGGTGATGCCACCATCGCGCAGCACTCAGCCACTATACGCGGCACTCACACAAATGCACAGAACCTTACTTGCTTTTCTGCCTTTACTACACCTGTTGCTGATTCCTCTGCATGTGTATACACCTGTGCTATCTCTCCAGCCAACAATAGCAAGGCATACTCCTGAGTATGCTCCAACCTCATTGGACTACCTCCCTTTATATGCTCAGCTGCCACACTGGCAATTTGGCTGAGCATAAACCTTCCTGCTAGCGAAGTGTTCACTGCTGTCTTGCCTCCACAGTCTTTTCCTGCTCCTTGTTCCTGACCTTGGCTACTCTTCCGGACTCCGCTCTTCTGTTCTCCTGATCTCGGCTACGTACGACCATCCACACCTCTCCAATACTGACCTCGGCAAAGTACCATGACGATCCACCTCTCTCCAATCCAGACCACGGCTAAGTACTTCCTACGATCCGCTACTCTCCAAAACCAACCTTGGCAATTATTACTGACCACCTAGACCTCTCCTACCCCAACCCGGATACCTCGACCAATCTACACTCCAGATGCTCCCACGCGGCTGTGGGTTGATGTTATATCAAATCCCCACCTCGGCCTTGCGGTCATGCCTTGTTTGTGGTGAGCCCTCCGTTACAAAGGGAACTATATAGTGCAGAAGCAAGGAGCCTCATTTACTCGCTGTGTGAGATCAGTGGAAGCGGTATGTAGGAACCCCTGCGCATGCACGGCCGTTAATTTTGCAGATGCCCGCGTTTCGCGATCAAAACGCTTCTTCAAGGCTGTATTTTTATTTATTTATAAAAATGTTTAACCAGGAAGTAATACATTGAGAGTTACATCTCGTTTCCAAGTAGGTCCTGGGCACAGAGTTATAAAAAAAAATGGTTACATTATAAGAACAGGGTTATACAGTAAAATCATGGACAGATAGAGTTGGAAAACTGGGTACAGGGGTTAAAGGAATTAGTGAGTTTCAGATTGAGATAGAAGAAAAGAAGCTGTATGGTGCTCAAACACAGATCAATAGCACATGCAAGCCTAAATAGACTGAATCCTCACTGTGTGAGACCTTGGAGAATCACTAGAATGAACAGACCAATAGTCACATAATGAACAACACCTAAATCTACCGTAAATCGAATAGCTGGATTGAGTTCCACTAAGGATTAGTAACAACTCCCACTGGCTAGTGTCCAGGCATTATGCATCGATGTGGACAAATGAAAAGGTGTGCAAGAGTAATATTACTCACATCTGTTTGGTCTTCTGTGATGTTCCTCCTCAGGTGTGTGCCTCCGTTGTTCCATGGAATCCAAACAGGCAGACGAAGGAAAGTTGGAGTACAACTGTGTACAGTGAAAAAAGAAAAAAACTGCAAGAGAGTGTGTCCCATAAAAAGAAAATATTTAATGAATCAAGGCATCAGGTACAAAAACGAGCCCACGGGCCCTCACCAACGCGTTTCGAGCGGTACGCTCATTTTCAAGGTGCATACTGATCTTACCTAACCTGATATACCTGCATTTTCCCGCCATCAGACCCCATCCGTCCACTGCCAGAGCGTGTCACAAGTGACGCGTCATGCGCAACACGGAATGGTGATGTCAGCGCGTCAATGCGTGTATTCAAAAGAACAAAAACTTTATTGAGAAAAAGAAAAAAACACACATATACACAATACGCAAAGTCTTACCTAATATATAGACCTGGCAATGTAGATGCCTTTATCTCAACAGTGTTAAAAATCAAACAACATATAAACATAAACCTTGCATAGAAAACAAATAAACTAGAAAACTAACTAAAAAACAAATATATATAAAAGAAAATTATTATTATGCAATTAACTTATATGCAAATAATTTACAAGTTGAAAAGCATCTTATAATGAACAATAAGACCCCATTCTTCTCCACATAAAAGACAACATATACACATGATTAGTCATAGAATAAAATCTAAGTGTATGTTATTTTATGTATATCAAAAACATATATAATATGATAATAGGGAGTATGGGGTCAAATAGTTCAGATCATATCTATGTATCCAATGCCTAAGAGAAATCGAGAATGAAATAATCATATAATAATGTACAGATATTATCCGTACTATTGATGGAAAGAATATATATGTATATTAATAGTAACATCAATACATATAAAAATTCATGTTACTAAACATCTGAGAGAGAATTAAACCAGCAAAAGCTGTGTATATATATTATTTATTTTTTATATTTTTTTACTATTTGGTAATTGGAAAAGGAGACGTAAGAGCCTATGTTGGCTTATCTAATATATAGTCAGTTTAATGTAAAAATGGGCTCAGCTCCCAATCTAAGTTTAAACCGTTTGGTATTCTGGTGTTAAGAGTGAATATCCAATAGAGTTCCCTTTTATCTAATGAATCCATTCTGTTGCCTCCTCTAATAGGTTTAGGGACATGTTCTATACCTCTGTATTTTAATTTATTGATGTTTCCAAGTTTGCAATTAGTAAAATGTTGGGCAACCGGGTGAGTAAGATCTCCCAATTTAATGAGTCTAATGTGTTCCCTCATTCTAGCCTTTAAGGCTCGAGTGGTGCATCCCACCTATTGCTTATATTACCACTTTGTACAAAAGATAGACTGTGAATGTGGTATTGCAATTAATAAACGTTGTGATGGGGAATTGTTGTTCTGTATTGAATGATACAAAACTAGAGCATGACTCCATATGGGCACAAGAAACACATATCAAACATTTAAAACATCCTTTAGGGAGGGCTCCACCCTGTACAAGTTTGGGAAAAGAGAAAAGACTCCTAGATACATAATTAGCTATAGTTTTAGCTTTTTTAAACACGAAGCGTGGACCTCCTGTATACACCTTTTGTAACAATGGGTCTGCGGATAGAATAGTCCAGTGCTTTTTTACAATATTTGTTATACAATTAGCTTGTACATTATATTGAGTGACAAAAACTGGGCTGACATTATCCCAGTTGTCATTAGATTTTTTCATTTTTCTTTGTTTATCCAAAAGGTCATCCCTACTCATGCCTGCCACTTCATCAAATGACCTCTTGAGATTAGAGTATGAATAGCCCCTTTCTTCAAATCTGACTAAGAGTTCTTGTGATTGTTTAAGGAAATCCACATTATTGAAGCATATTCGTTTTAATCGTATAAGTTGTCCTTTTGGAATGGAATTGAGAAGAGACCTGGGGTGACAGCTGTTAGCCCTTAAGTAAGTATTGCGTGAGTTATTTTTCCTATATACATCAGAACTGATCATCATGTTCATATCGATAAATAACAATAAATATAGATATTGAATGTGATGAAAATCATATATGTAACGCAAATGCACACTGGGGTGGGTGGTTGAGATGCTGTGAAGCTGTGAACAAAAGTTCTTTGTGTCCTTATGGCTCGTTAACATTCCAGTGGGTGGGGTTGACGTTCCACAAAGAACAAGCAAATGTTAACCCTTAGCACGCTGGTCCTTTGCAGAGGGGTGCAGTTCTTGGGAGCCCCATCAGGCTGTGCGCCTTTGGGGCAACGCAGACATATTAATAGGGGTGGGCATACCATAGGAGCTAGCTAGTATTTATAGAGACGCCTCAGGTAAGTGATGTCACAGTTAACCCTTTCTGAGCTCGCGTGTGTGAGTGGTGTATGAAATATACTCCCCGCTATACTGTATACTCTAATGACCTTAGTAAACATGAATTAGCTACATCAAATATTCTCACATAAAGCCTCCATAAATGACAGCAGTAAAGTTGTAACATAATTGCTACTAAGCATGATTTGCAAGTCATTGATGAAAAAGAGTTCCTTACTGCTGAGCAAATTGTAATTTTATTTAAAAACTTGCTGTATCTAATGCATAAAGGTGAACTGTCAGGCTAGGGGGAAATTAACCCCTCTATTTTGAGTGGATATTACCGTTTGTAGTATTTTAATCGTTCATAGAGATAGCTCCTGTCAATCTCAGGATAATTAGCTATATATGCTGAACAGACTACAGCATGTTTTGTGGATACAGAGATACCCCTGAAATAATAGTAGTAAAAATATGTATGCATGACTGGAATATGGTGACCCTATACCTCATATACAGGCAAAAAGTGACGAAGCATATAGTCTGATTTAGTACATTTTATCTATCT
This sequence comes from Ascaphus truei, assembly GCF_040206685.1. NCBI lineage: Eukaryota > Metazoa > Chordata > Amphibia > Anura > Ascaphidae > Ascaphus > Ascaphus truei. Next base: position 190,301,205 of record NC_134483.1, on the reverse strand, counting down.
TGTGATATTGAAGTATTGGGCAGAGATACGCAGTGGTGTTGAATATAAATACTCTTTTTGGTCTGGGGTAGGATGGAGGGGATCAGAAAAAGGGAGTGAACATGTAACCCTATAGCATTTATGTCTCCATGACCAAGGAGGCACGAGCTTCCCCCCCCCCCCTCTCATAAAAACCCTCTACATAAAGACATACAAATAACAAGAGGACACATATATGGAGGTAAAAGGCCGCGGCTTATTTATTAACACAAATGGGGATAGCGTACCACCTGTCCGCGCCAGAATGCTCAGGGCTGGGCAACGCAAAGGGGGCACCCAGAAGTACGTCCCGGTGACCTGCCCCCTTGCTTCAAACCCCCCGATAACCAGCCCCGAGCCACTTCTGGGGAACAAGCACCTACCCCCCCCCCCCAACTGCCGCCGCGACAAAGCAATTGGTCCACTGACCCCTCCATCGTTATCTTTTCTTCATTGTCTCGAATATATACGCTTATTTATCTGCAAAATAAAGAAATGTTAACACGGAAACAAAATGTTTTTTTTTTTTTTTTTTTTTTTTTTAAACTCAAGTCAAAAGGGATGGGTGGGTGGGAAACCGTTGAATGCCAAGGAACAAGTGACAGTTGCTTGTTCCTTGGCTCTATTTGAAAACTAACCGCCCCAACTGCCTTCCCTGATCGCGCACGCGACCAACAGCCTAGCTTGGGGGGGGGGGGTTGGCGCACACCCCAGTCAATAGCTGTAGCCACCCAAGCGGGCTAGGCCAGCTCTGTTATAGCAGCTATTCACATGCCTAGACAGTGGCTTATCCACTTTGTTCTGAATCGTTCCAATATGCTCAAGGACCCGCTGCTTTAGATGGTGTTTGGTCTTTCCTACATAGATCTTCCCGCATATTCAGGCTCCTTGATAGATAACCCCGGTGCTTAGACAGTTAATAAATGTATGAATCTGGTAGGACTTAGATTGGTCCCAATTCATAAACTGTTTCATTATTTTCATAAACTGTTTGGCATTTAAAGGAACACGTTGGTGTTTGTTGGTTTGCCTTCGAGCTCAGTAAATCTGGGGTTAGTTTTTCACTTGTCTATTTCCTTAAGCTTTTCTTCTAGTTCTGAGTTTATTTTTTTAAGTTATTCTTTTTGGAAGTTGACAAGCAGTTGCATCAGCATAATTGAACATTGTATTAAAACCAGTTCATACAGAACCCCTATAAGCTCATATTGATACAATATTGATACTGGTTTAAACCAGTTCCCATGACCTATTAAAATTCTCGTCCATGATATGATGTACAGGTGGGAGGATAACCCTTAAACCTCTCGGGATAAGTTCCGCTTTAAGATAGTTTTCTAAACTAAAAACCTCCCACCACGTTTTCAATTGTGATTTATATGTATTGTCCAGTTCAGAAAAGTAGTTTGAGATATCAGACTATTGTTCTTTTGCTTTGTACTCACTATAAAAAAATATTTTCTGCTTCTTTTTGCCGTAGCTGAAAATCAGGGATACCAGACAGGAATCCTGACATGACGTTGATCAATATAGTGAGCTGGGGGCAGAGGAGGTAAGGAGGAATAAATAACCTCTATTACAATGGTTAGAAACAGATAGGGAACCCTCACTTCTGCTTGATATTGTTTGTGGGCGGTGTCTAAACGCTTTCAGGATAGGGTATACAGCAAGAAGACAATTAAAAAGAGCAAAGCACACCACACATAGGTCTCTAATCACTTATCAGATCTGTGGACCTAGTGATGGTGTGATACGCTTTGTAGGTACATTTACTAGACAGTTGCATCATGCATGTGCTATCACACAAAAACACTGACATATACTGAGAGAAGAAGAACACATCAGAAGGGCAATAGAGGACCACCTCTCAATGGTTAGTAGATGGGCACGCAACATTAAAGATATGCTCATTCACAGCCAACAACAAGAACGTGGTTACCAACAAAACCAACTGGTTCCTTTAAATACCAAATGTGCAAAGCCTGCCAGTTTATGAAAATAATGAAACAGTTTACGAATTGGAAATTGTGGGGTTACTGGCACCCCATAACGAGGCCTGTATCTCGGGAAGCCGTGCATACCCCCAAGGCTGAAATCAATGCAGTTCAGCTAAGTAGACCCCCTGCTCATGCAGAAAATGAATAAAAATAAAATGTAAAGGTGCGCCGACGAGTATTCTAAAACTTGCCTTAAACTTGCCTTGGAAAATCTGGGGCTATCACCAACAAGATCCAGGTACATTCTGGGTACATGCTGCAAACATTTCAGTGACATTTCTGCAGAGACAAATGGCCCATCGGATTAACACAGCAGGGGTCCCTGGCAGTCCCATTCAGTTTCAATGGGACTGCCAAGGACACCCACTATTAATCCGATGGGCCATTAGTCTGTCTGTAGAAATGTCAGGGAAATGTTGCAGCATGTACCCATCATGTACCCAGGATGTACCCAGGATGTACCTGGGTCTTGTTGGTGATTGCCCCAGATTTGTTTTAGAATACTCGTCGACACTACAGTATGCAGCTTCATTACCTTAGCAGTTATCCGTAAGGTAATGATTTTTTCTTTTGGGTGGTGGGGGGGGGGGATTCCTACTAGTGCGCGAGAGCAGGGGGTCTTCTGAGCTGAACAAAGTTGATTTAAGCCTCGGAGACACCCTACTTCCCTAGTTACAGGTCCCGTTATGGGGTGCCGGTATCCCTTTGCTTTGTTTTGATCCCACTGTAACGTGACCCACAGGATTTTAACATGGCGGGTATACCGTCACCCAATAACAGGGCCTGTAGGGGGTCCCCAGACCTGACGTCAATGCGGTTCAATTCCGGAGACACCCTGCTACAATACTGTAGTGTTTAAAATTAAATTAAACACCCGCAATAGCCTGTTAGAGTCACACAGTTAGAGTGACAGATTCAGCCTATCTCTTACTGTGCATCTCTTACAGACCGGTAGACTCCGGTAGGATTAACACAGCTGGGACCCTTGCTGTGTAATCCGATGGGCCATTAGTCTGCCGTGGCAAAGGTTGAAAGGATTTTGGGGAGATCTTGAAAACCAATTTGAGAAATGGTCGGATAACGGCCGCTGCATCTGTAGGTAGCTGAGTAACAGTTATAAAGGGAAGCAGGGGCAAGAGGAAGAGGCAAGCCAGTTCTGAGCTGACCCATCCCATTAGATTTGCCATATTGAGGGAATATATTGGGAGTGCAAGGGCAGAAATGGCAAGGCTGGGGCAGACAGATTCCTCTAGTAGCCCCGGGAATAGTTCCTTCAGCACAGAGGGGACTCAGGATGCTCAGATACCAAGGAAGATTGTGGTATTATTAGGAAGGTAGATAGGGCAATATGTTGCCATGACCGCATGAACCAAACAGTTTGTTGTCTCCCGGGTGCTCAGGTTCGACACATTGCGGAATTGGGTAGACAGATTGTTTTGAGGGGCTGGGACTGACCCGGCGGTCTTGGTACACATTGGCACAAATTACAAAGTTAGAGAAAGATAGAGGGTCCTAAGGAATGATTTCAGAGATCTATGCCAAAAGATTAAGGCAAGAACCTCCAAGGTAGTATTTTTGGAAATACTACCAGAGCTATGTGTTACCCTAGGGAGACATTCAGAGATTAGGGAGGTTAATGCATGACTAAGAAAGTGGTGTAGGAAGAAGGGTTTGGGGTTTTTAGAGCACTGGGACTCCTTTTCTGAGAGGTGCAATATTTATGCTAGGGACGTATTGCACCTCAATAAAGAAGTAACTTCTTGCTAGGGGGGAGAATATTAACATTTCGAAACAGTAATAATAACATGGTCTCATTTGAAATAAATTATCAAAAAACAGATTACTTGGGTTCAAAAAAACCTTAAACTTTAGAAAGGCAGAATTTAATAAACTGAGGACTAATCTACAAGTAATTGTTGCAGGGTACATACAACTACACACGCGGGGTCTCTTGACAAGGCTTATTTATTTAGCCTTAAAACATACAGCACACAAAACAAAATAGCTTCTCTTCAGCAGACAAAACAAAATAGCTTATCCTTAGCGTGGCAAACAAAGCAGTTTCTCTTTAGCATGGCAAACAAAGCAGTTTCTCTTCAGCCTGGCAAACAAAGCAGTTTCTCTTCAGCATGCAGGACACAACAGTTCATAGACCATGTACTTTGCAAACAGACCTTATATCAGTAATCTCTTCAGTAACTCACTCCTGTCTCCTGACCAGCTAGGCTGCATGTGTGCACATCCTGGGGTTTTTAACACACCTTGATTAGGCAGATGGGATCCAACTAATTGCCATGAGCTTCCCAGCTGAAGTTAACCTCATCACTGCTGCACTGCAGACTAAACAAATATCTGCCAGGCATATAGCTGGTGGCTTCTATTTACCCTGTCACAGTAATACATTGGGATTATGTTGGAATTATGTTTTTGCAGGGAAAATGTAGAAGATAAATGAGCAGTCTTTAAATTTAAACAAATTATTTGCCTCTGTGTTTACCATGGAAGTTAATTTCAATAGTAGTGCTGCAGGAGGAAGCCAAAACCTCTATATTAACGAACAATTGGTTAACTGAGGAAAAAGTTCATAGGTGGCTTGATAAAATTAAAGTAAATAAGGCACCTGGCACCAATGGCATACATCCAAGATATCTTAAGGAGTTAAGTTTAGTAATAGCCAATATTAATATTCAAGGACTCAATTTCCACAGGATCAGTGCCAGAAGATTGGCATAAAGCATATGTGGTGCTTATATTTAAAAAGGGAGCTAGATCACAACCGGGGAATTAGAGACCTGTAAGCCTGACTTAAATTGTGGGGAAGCTATTTGAAGGTTTAATACAGGATAATATTCAGGAATGTAGAATGGCCTAAAAAGGTCAAGTTGTGCGCCTTGCACTACACCAATGAGGATAAGGGGAACCAATAAATCCTGTATGTGTGGTGACGGAACAAAAACTGCAATAAAGGGTGCGGTGGTGGTGCTGGCAGGGATGAGGTTAATGATGAGCAAAGAAAAGAAAGAAAGCTCCCTATTAGCCGCACAAGAGAACACCTATACCTATATTAAAAATTACTTTGTATTAATAAATGATTAAAATATATTTTTTGCAGCAAAAAACTAACGTGAACCAAAGTGATTAAAATAAATTAAAAACCGGAGGAGGTAACTATATGCCTAGTTCAAACTAACAGTGTATGCTAGGAATAACTATTTTGAATCAGAGTGTCCCACTGCTATATGATTATACTAACAGTGGTAGTTATACCAATACAGTTCTATGTAGTTTGAGGACTACACTTAAATGGAGAGTATAGCTTAATATAGTGTGTGCGCTCAAAATAATGTGGTATATTTGTTGAGAAGGCTAATGCTAGTATTGTATTGTATGTCTTTATTTATATAGCGCCATTAATGTACATAGCGCTTCACAGCAGTAATACATGTGGTAATCCAATAAATAACAGATAATATAAATAACAGATCATGGGAATAAGTGCTTTAGACATTAAGGAAGGGGAGTCCCTGCTCCGAGGAGCTTACAGTCTAATTGGTAGGTAGGGAGAACGTACAGAGACAGTAGGAGGGAGTTCTGGTAAGTGCATCTGCAGGGGGCCAAGCTTTATGTGCCATGTGTTCAGAATAGCCACAGTCCTATTCATATGCTTCTTTAAGCAAGTGTGTCTTAAGGTGGGTCTTAAAGGTGGATAGAGAGGGTGCTAGTCGGGTACTGAGGGGAAGGGCATTCCAGAGGTGAGGGGCAGTCAATGAAAAAGGTTTAAGGCGGGAGAGGGCTTTAGATACAAAGGGGGTAGAAAGAAGACATCCTTGAGAAGAACGCAAGAGTCTGGATGGTGCATAACGAGAAATTAGGGCTGAGATGTAAGGAGGGGAAGAAGAGTGTAAAGCTTTAAAAGTGAGGAGAAGAATGGAGTGTGAGATGCGGGATTTGATCGGAAGCCAGGAGAGGGATTTCATGAGGGGAGATGCTGAGACAGATCTAGGAAAGAGTAGAGTGATTCTGGCAGCAGCGTTAAGGATAGATTGTAGGGGAGACAGGTGAGAGGCAGGAAGGCCGGACAGCAGGCGGTTACAGTAATCAAGACGGGAGAGAATGAGGGCCTGAGTCAGAGTTTTAGCAGTCGAGCAACAGAGGAAAGGGCGTATCTTTGTTATATTGCGGAGGAAAAAGCGACAGGTTTTAGAAATGTTTTGAATGTGAGGGGCAAATGTGAGAGAGGAGTCGAGTGTGACCCCAAGGCAGCGTGCTTGGGCTACTGGGTGAATGATCGTAGTTCCAACAGTAATGTGGAAGGAGGTAGTAGGGCCAGGTTTGGGAGGAAGTATGAGGAGCTCTGTTTTAGCCATGTTGAGTTTAAGGCGGCGGAGGGCCATCCAGGATGATATAGCAGAGAGACATTCAGAAACTTTGGTTTGTACAGTAGGTGTAAGGTCGGGTGTTGAGAAATATATTTGTGTGTCGTCAGCATAGAGGTGATAATTAAACCCAAAAGATGTTATTAGGTCACCTAGAGAGAGTGTATACAGAGAAAAGAGAAGAGGTCCCAGGACAGAGCCCTGGGGTACCCCCACAGAGAGATCAATAGAGGAGGAGGAGGTATTAGCAGAAGAGACACTGAAAGTACGATGGGAGAGGTAGGATGAGATCCAGGATAGAGCTTTGTTCCGAATGCCAAGAGTATGGAGAATGTGAAGGAGAAGAGGGTGGTCCACGGTGTCAAATGCTGCAGAGAGGTCGAGTAATATGAGCAGAGTGTAATGACCTCTGTCTTTGGCAGCATGGAGGTCGTCAGTTATTTTAGTGAGGGCTGTTTCCGTGGAGTGAGCAGTGCGGAAGCCAGATTGTAGAGGGTCTAGGAGAGAATAGGTGTTGAGAAAATGGAGCAAGCGAGCGAATACAAGACGTTCAAGGAGTTTAGAGGCAAAAGGCAGGAGGGAGACAGGCCGATAGTTAGAAAGACAGGTAGGGTCAAGCTTGCTGTTTTTGAGTAATGGTATGACTGTTGCATGTTTGAAGGAGGATGGAAAGGTTCCAGAGCAGAGGGAGGAGTTAAAAATGTGCGTGAGCGTAGGGATTATAGTAGGAGCAAGAGGTTTTAGGAGATGGGAGGGAATGGGGTCAAGAGGGCAAGTGGTAGAGGGAGAAGAGGCGATCAACAGCGACACATCCTCCTCTGAGACAGTGGAAAAAGAGTCAAGGAAGGCAGGAGGAGAGTTAGGAAGAGGTGTAGGATGGGAGGAAGAAACAGAGGGGATGTTCTGACGTATGGATTCCACCTTTTCCTTAAAATAGTCAGCAAAGTCCTGAGCGGAGATGGAGGAAGGAGAGGCAGCGGAGGGTGGTTTGAGTAGAGTATCAAAGACAGAGAACAGTCGGCGTGGGTTAGACTTGTGCATGTTGATTAGTGAAGAAAAGTAGGCTTGTTTAGCTTGCGAGAGGGCAGAGTTGAAACAGGATAGCATAAATTTGTAGTGAAGGAAGTCTGCGAGAGTATGAGATTTCCTCCAGAGGCGTTCAGAGGAACGAGTGGAGGAACACAGCATGCGCGTGTGGGAATTTAACCAGGGTCTAGGGTTAAAAGGGCGAGTGCGGCAGAGAGTATACGGATATATACACACACATATATACCAGACCAACAGGTTCAAAGGTAAATGAACCTAGAGGTCTGTCATGATTAGCAAACAGCTATTTCAAGATCACAAAGTATGTGTCTTGTACTCGGAACCATACCAGATAGGAGGGTAGTCAGAGTGTTGTGCTTCCTTTAGAAGGCTCCGAAACACTCTAAATGAGAACCTGTTTGTCTGGTATATATGTGTGTGTATATATCCGTATACTAGCATTAGCTGGCTCAACAAATATACCACATTATTTTGAGCGCACACACTATATTAAGCTATACTCTCCATTTAAGTGTAGTCCTCAAACTACATAGAACTGTATTGGTATAACTACCACTGTTAGTATAATCATATAGCAGTGGGACACTCTGATTCAAAATAGTTATTCCTAGCATACACTGTTAGTTTGAACTAGGCATATAGTTACCTCCTCCGGTTTTTAATTTATTTTAATCACTTTGGTTCACGTTAGTTTTTTGCTGCAATAAATATATTTTAATCATTTATTAATACAAAGTAATTTTTAATATAGGTATAGGTGTTCTCTTGTGCGGCTAATAGGGAGCTTTCTTTCTTTTCTTTGCTAATATTCAGGAATACCTAATGGAAAACAAAATGATTAGTAATAGTCAGCATGATTTATGAAGGATAGATCATGCCAAACAAACCTTATTTGTTTATTGAGGAGGTAAGTAGGAATTTAGACGAAGGGAATGCAGTTGATGTGGTCTACTTAGATTTTGCAAAGGCTTTTGATACAGTTCCACACAAGAGGTTGGCATATAAAATAAAGCAAATTTGTCACAGTACAAATATATGCACCTGGATTGAAAACTGGTTGAAGGATAGACAACAGAGGGCAGTCATAAATAGAAAAATATCAGGTTGCACTAAAGTCATTAGTGGAGTACCTTAGGGATCAGTACGGGGACCCCTGCTTTTTAACTTGTTTATTAATGACCTTGAGGTTACATACATAAATACATAGTTACCTAGTAGATGAGGTTGAAAAAAATACGTACGGCCATTGAGTTCAACCTATGCTGAATTTAGACAACAGATACTTTATCCTATATCTATACTTGCTTATTGTTCCAGAAGAAGGCAAACTAAAAAAACCAGAGTCATATAATCCAATGATATCTCATAGGGGAAAAATAAATTCCTTCCTGACTCCAAGAATTGGCAATCGGATTAATCCCTGGATCAACATCCTTCCCATGTATACTTATTTGGTATATCCCTGTATACCTTTCCAATCTAAAATATGTCCAAACTTTTTTTGAACATCTATTGTATCTGCCATCACAGTAATGGGTAATGAATTCCACATTTTAACTGCCATTACTGTAAAGAACCCTTTCCATTGTTGCTGGTGAAATCTTCTTTCTTCCAACCTTAAGGGATGGCCCGAGTCCTTTGTACTGCCCGTGGGATGAATAGTTCTTTGAAAGCTCCTTGTATTGTCCCTGAATATATTTGTATAAAGTTATCACATCCCCTCTTAGATGCCTCTTTTCTAATGTAAATAAATCTAATTTAGCTAGCCTCTCCTCATAAGTTAGATTGTCCATCCCCTTTATTAATTTGGTGGCTCTTCTCTGCACTCTCTCTAGTTCCAAAATGTCTTTTTTTTAGGATTGGCGCCCACAATTGTACTCCATATTCAATGTGTGGTCTTACTAATGCTTTGTTTTTTTTACTTCCCTTATTTTTACTTCCCTTTCATCCATTGCCTGTTTGACACAAGATAAGATCTTGTTTGCCCTCGCAGCTACTGCATGATGTTGGGCACTATTGCTAAGCCTACTGTCTACAAGCACTCCTAAATCCTTCTCCATCAAGGATTCCAACAATTTATCCCATTTAATTTGTAATTCGTTTTTTTATTCTTGCATCCCAAATGCATAACCTTACATTTATCTGTATTAAACCTCATCTGCCATTTACCTGCCCACGTTTCTAGTCTCTCCTCTTGTGGTACTGAGCCTGTGGACATGGAGTCCTTCTAAATGCCTTCCTCTTGTTGTCCATTTCCTCCCCTACCTGTTTATTTAGCCACATTGGTTTTGACTTATTTCTTTTATACTTATTACCGAAGGGTATACACTGGTAAGTGTGCTTTTCTAGCAATGTTTTAAAGACTGCCCATTTATCTTCTAAATTTTCCCTGCAAAAACATTATCCCAGTGTATTACTTATAGATTAGACCTCAGTTTATGAAAATCTGCCTTTCTATAGTTTAAGGTCTTTGTTGAACCCAAGTAATCTGTTTTTTGATCATTTATTTCAAATGAGACCATGTTATGATCACTGTTACCCAAATGTTCCAGGGCTTCAATAGTTGATATTAATTCTACATTGTTTGATATGACCAAATCCAGTACTGCCCCTCTCCTGGTTGCTTCCTCAATAATTTGGGTCATATAATTGTCTTTAAGCAACCCCAAAACCTGTTTCCTTTTGTTTTAATGCTAATCCCATTGCCCCAGTCTATGTCTGGGTAATGAAAAGCCCCCATTATACAAACATGACCCAGTTTTGATGCCTTCTCCATTTGCAAAAGTATTTTAGCTTCCTCAATCTCACAGATATTTGGTGGTTTATAGCATATTCCCACAAACATTTTCTTTATACTTTTACCTCCACTGCTAATTTCTATCCACAAAGTCTCTACATTGTCATCATTCCCTTCATAAATATCACCCCTTATAATAGGTTATAAATCCGGTTTAACATATAAACATACTCCACCACCCCTACTACTTGTTCGATCCTTCCGAAAAAGGGAATAACCCTCTAAATTAACTGTCCAGTCATGAGTTTCATCCCACCATGTTTCTGTAATGCCTATGATATCATACTGCTCCCTTGCAGCTATTAATGCAAGCTCCCCCATTTTATCTGTCTGGCTTCTTGCATTATCAAGCATACATTTAAGTTTTCTTATCTGCTCCTTCCTTTCTGCTCCCACTTAGTTTAGTCTTTAGAAGTTATCTAGTATTATCTGGATTTACTATGGGTGTCTCACTGCTTGTCAAACTCACACTTGCCCCCATTCTACCTCCATACCACCTTGTATCCTCCTCTATTCCATTGAGTTCATTATCAGTTTCATTCACCTCCCCCCTCCATCCTAGTTTAAAATCTCCTCCAACCTTTTTAGCATTCTACCCCATAGCACAGAAGATCCCTCTTCATTGAGGTGCAATCCGTCCCTAGAATATAGATGGCACCTCTCAGAAAATGAGTCCCAGTGCTCTAAAAACCCAAACCCCTCCTTCCTGCACCACTTTCTTAGCCATGCATTAACCTCCCTGATCTCTGACTGTCTCCCTGCTGTAGTGCATGGCACTGGTAGTATTTCAGAAAATACTACCTTGGAGGTCCTTGGCTTAAGGTTTTGGTCTAGATCCCTGTAATCATTTTTTAGGACCCTCCATCTTTTTCTAACAATGTCATTGGTGCCAACGTGTACCAAGACCGCCGGGTCAATCCCAGCCCCCCCCCCCCCAACAATCTGTCTACCCGATCCGCAATGTGCCGAACCTGAGTACCCAGGAGACAACAAACTGTTCGGTTCATGCGGTAATGGCAACAGATTGCCCTATCTACCTTCCTAATAATGGAGCCCCCTACCACCACAATATTTCTTTGTATCTGAGCATCCTGATGCCCCACTGTGCTGGAGGAACTATTCCCCTGGCTGCAAGAGGAATTAGTGACAGGTTGGCATAGAGAGCAAAGTTTCCATCTTTGCTGATGACACTACATTGTGTAAGGTAGTAGAATCAGAGCAGGGTGGGATTTCTCCCCAGAAGGACTTGTACAGACTGGAAACTTGGGCAGGTAAAAGGCAGATGTGGTTTAATACAGATAAATGTAAGGTTATGCATTTGGGAAGCAAGAATAAACTGGCGACTTACAAATTAAATGGGTATAAATTAGGGGAATCCTTGATGGAAAAGGATTTAGGAGTGCTTGTACAGTAGATAGCAGGCTTAGCAATAGTGTCCAAAATCATGCAGTAGCTGCAAAGGCAAATATGATCTTATCTTGCATTAAACGGCCAATGGATGGAAAGGGAAGTAAACATAATTATGCCCCTTAATAAAGCATTAGTAAGACCACACCTTGAATATGGAGTACAATTTTGGGCACCAATTCTTAGAAAATACATTATGGAACAGTGTTCCAATACATTAGGGCAGTGAAGAGCCACCAAATTAATAAAGGGGATGGCCAATCTAACTTATGAGGAGAGGCTAGCTAAATTAGATTTATTTACATTAGAAAAGAGACGTCTATAAAGGAATATGATAACTATATACAAATATATTCGGGGACAATACAAGGACTCAGGGCTATCCCTTAAGGTTGGAGGAAAGGAGATTTCCCCAGCAACAAAGGAAAGGTTTCTTTACAGTAAGGGCAGTTAAAATGTGAAATTCATTACCCATGGAGACTGTGATGGCAGATACAATAAATTTATTCAAAAAAAAGGTTGGACATCTTTTTAGAAAAGAAAGTATACAGGGATATACCAAATAAGTAAACATTGGAAGGATGTTGATCCAGGAAGTACTGTCCCGGCTAAGCTCAGTCTAAAGCTTGCCGGGAGCTGGCCGGGTTCGTAGCGGGCTAGCCATGGGTCCACTCTCTGTTTAAAAACTGAGTTTCCCGTGCGGCGGCCGCTTCAATAGATAAGCGCTAATGGCGCTTACTATTGAAAGCGCCCGAGGCGCGGGAAAACCAGCCGAAACCGGCCTGGTTTCGGCCGGTGACAGCCCGCGAGCCGCCCGCGCTATTTTAAAACTGTGGTGGCGGCCGCATTAGAGTCAGCTCGGCCGCCACTGTAATCTGATTGCCAATTCTTAGAGTCAGGGAGTAATTTATGTTTCCCCTTAAGAGACATCATTGGATGATATGTCACTGAGGTTTTTTGTTTGCCTTACTCTGGATCAAAATACTGTAAATCCGGATATAGGATAAAGTATCTGTTATCTAAATTTAGCATAGGTGGAACTTGATGGACAAATGTCTTTTTTCAACCTCATCTACTATGTTTATGTTACTATGTTACAGGGGAAAATTTGCAAAGATATGTTACACACAGCAAGTGAAAGCCGAGTCAATTTTCCCAGATAATATTTCAACACAATGTGACTTTGATTGCTATGCCCAGTGGTACAGATGTGAACTGTGATGATTCAAGGGGTTAGAAGTCTATTCCCACCAATTTGACGAGAGATATTTTAGAAGAACTTGGGAATCAGTATAAATACACACTTGCAGAAAGTGAAAGGCACAATCAATTGACTTTCATGGCATCACCGGACTGTGCTTTGGAATAATCAGTGATTCAAACTGATGACTAAAAATTATATATTTTTGGAATAATACAGTTTTTAATACAGTTTATAATACAGTAATTATTTTTTTGTCATTGTTTAATCCTTATTCTCCTCCTTTTTTTGTGGATTCGGAAGGCTGATCAATATTAACACTGTGTTCATGTAGGAAACCCATCCAGCGATAATGAAGGTAATGTACTGTATGTATCCATTCAACTGGCAATACCAGTACTGTATAGGCATTCCATACAGTTCATACATAACGGTACCAGTAGTATACGCATGCACAGAAATTCAATGACCCGCATATGCATTCCATACAGGTTCCATAGAACACCTAGGGGCCTATGCAGAAAACTGTGAGAAGCCCTATCTCGCCAGTTTTTTGGCAAAAATGCCTACAGCAATTCAGTAAATGCCGGAAAACTGGCGAGATGAAGGAAATCTGCCCTTTTTTTTCCCTGAAAAAAAACTCGCCATTTTTAAAACCCGCCGTTTTCTAGTAGCGCCGATCAGCATCTCGGCGCTGATCGGCGCTCTAGAATGGAGACAATTTCTCCAATTCGCTCCGCCAACAAAAGTTGGCAAAACGCTGGTGCTGAGGGGCGAGACATATAAAAAATCAGGCCCTTTTCCTGGCTCGGATTGATGCCGGGGGTCTCCGGAGCTGATACCCATTAATACCAACACCGGAGGCCCCCGGCATGCATCCGAGGCAGGAAAAATGCATTTAAGGCAATGATGGGGTTAACCAGCCATGCCAGGTTTATTGTGGGTAGCGGGGGTGGGTGAAGGGGGTATTTGGCCTTTGGTGGCTGTTTTGGGCTTGCAGGGATGTTGCGTGTGGACTGAACCCGTTCATGACCGTAGAGGTTAATAAAGCTAAGGTCATGAAGGGGTTAAGCCCGCCCGCTACCCACCTGCAAGCCCTAAACAACCACCGTTGAGGCTAATACCCACTTCGCCCACCCCCACTACCCACAATTAAATAAAATACACACACAACAGCCCCACAATAAATAAATAAATATATATCAATATATAAATATATATATATATATATATATATATATATATATATATATATATATATATATATATATCAACAACAACCATATATATATATATTTTTTTTTACTCACCATAACTTAACTCAGTATTATGGTTGGCCCATCCTTTAGCTTCTTTGCATACCCAGTTAATCAACCCCACACTGATGAGACCCATTAAGGTCGAAACAGCTATCTGTGGGTGGTTTTCTGGGTATGCACCTTAACCCTGGCTGTGCTCAAAGCTGTGACCATGCAGCAAGCTTAAGCCTATAGGGAACCATGTTAAAAATGGTTTTTGAAGCAAAAAGTGGCACTGTGTGCTCATTTGCATGTCATTTCCCAGAATCCCTTGCTGCAGTGGAAGTGCTGTGTGCTGGGTGATAATGTGGAAAGGCGGAGTTGCAGACCTGCCTAAGACATGCAGATGAGCATACAGTTGTATTTACATTTGCATATTTGCTTTGCTATGGAGGGTTTTTGTCACTTTTTTTACTCACCATAACTTAACTCAGTATTATGGTTGGCCCATCCTTTAGCTTCTTTGCATACCCAGTTAATCAACCACACAATGATGAGACCCATTAAGGTCGAAACAGCTGTCTGTGGGTGGTTTTCTGGGTATGCACCTTAACCCTGGCTGTGCTCAAAGCTGTGACCATGCAGCAAGCTTAAGCCTATAGGGAACCATGTTAAAAATGGTTTTTGAAGCAAAAAGTGGCACTGTGTGCTCATTACTCAGATCACACTATGATCCCATTCTTGCTAACCTGCATAATTTAACCACCCACCCCTTTACAACTTCTTTCACTGCAGCCTCTCCCAAAACTTACCGCACAAAACACTGAAACCCTTAACTGACTCAAGCATTGCAATGCACCAAAACATTTGACAAGGAACAGGCACACCACTGCTGTTTAGTCTGCACACACTCACTTTGTTCATAACAGCTCCTTGCAGCACTGCCTACCTCTGGCAAAATGAACCTGCTCTGTATCTTAACATTTTTTTTTCTCCTGGCCTCATGGAGATTTTACTCTCTCTATACACTACAAACTCCTCCATCCTGGCCCACTTCCAACATCACCATACACCCTGGACTATTGAAAAACCTTGCACTATCTACTGAATGTTGGTGGAGAACTCTCAAAACCAGCACACCAACCACTGCTCACTCTAATGGCAAACACCACAAATTTACAACCTCCAAACAACTACCCAAATTCCTACTCGTACTGTTACTCTCCTTAGCAGGTGATATTGAATCTAACCCAGGTCCTCCCATTTCAGCTCTGTCCCATGCCCCTGAGAATTCCACCTTTAAATTCCAAAAAGGCCTATCTGTCGCCCATATAAATATCCGGAGCCTGCTGCCCAAACTGGACGAACTAAGAGCATGGTGCCTTATGCATAAACCCAAAGCCATCATTCTTACAGAAACATGGCTATGAAACACTAGGCAATTTTGACCCAGCACAGCCACCGTCAAGGAGTGGATCTGAGAGGAGGCAGCACTATATCCGGACGCGGAGCAAGTTAGCTGCGCTCCACGAGACCCACGAGCAATTTCCTTTAGACGGCTGGCTTTTTCTTTTTATGCATCTTTCTCATTGTTTTTAAATATGTTTTGTTTTCAGAACTTCTTTTTTTAATAAATTTTGTTGTAGTCCACGAAAATCGTGACAGTGTTCAATTTTACATCTATACCAACGAGGGGTCATCTACCTACACTGGCCCACTTGGAGATTAACACTATCAGTATCACAAAGAAGTTAAAGATACCCTGATGTGCATTTACTCACACAAGGCCGTGTGAGTATCATTTTTATTTCTATTTTTATTTTTATAGATCTATACATATCAGATCACTATCACCCTCACAGGGCACCAGATTTAAAGACACCAACAGAAAAAAGATACCTTCCCCTAGGATTGCACTCACACTTGCCCGTGTGAGTGCCTGCAGCATTTTGCTGCTTTTACGTATCTGCTTGGGCTTTTCTAGTGGGTTATCACAGAATTATGTTGATGTTTCCCCACTAACAATTGTTTTCCAATTTGTTCACACCGAGGGGGATTACCACACTGAAAGTTGAAGACCACCGAAGAAAACCAGGAAGAAGCTCACAAACCTGAAAAGAAGAAAAGGAGACTTTCAAGATAAAGATACCTTGATGTGTATTTACTCACACAAGGCCGTGTGAGTATTATTTGATTTATATATATCACTAAATACCGGACCCTTATTACACCTATAGATCACTACGTGTAAAGACCAGATTTGGATAAAAAGATACCTTCCCCTAGGATTGTACTCACACTAGCCCGTGTGAGTGCTGGCAGTAATTACTGCCTTTATATATATATATATATGCATTTAGAGTTAAAATATTGGACTTGATCAGTACTGTCTGTATTCCCCTCTAAACCACTGTTTTTCAATCTGTTCACTCCGAGGGAGACATCCACATTGTAAGCCGAGGACTATTGAAGATATCCAGAAAGAAAACCAAGTCCTGAAAAGAAGAAGGCAACCGACCAAGAGAACACTAAGACAAGTAAACCTTGCTGTGAGAGCATTTACACAAGGCTGTGTAAGTGATTTAATATATCTTTCAAGCACACCCACAAATATCTATTTAGATACTCTAGATACCCCAAATTCTTCAACCTGTGCTCCCCCTTTTTTCTCTCTATATCCCAGAAACATGGCTATCCCTTAAAACACCTGATGCAAATATCGCCATTCAGGGATACTCCATTTTTAGGAGAGATAGGTTAAAGAGAGGAGGAGGGGTGTTATTTTATATTGCAGACACCTTACAATTTACACTGTTAAATTGCCCATCAAGCCCACCCTCCTTTGAAATTCTAGTTGGCAAAATCTGCCTCCCCTTTTCTAAGCCCATCTTGCTTGCTGGCATCTACCACCCCCCTAAAGCCCCTCTACAATCCCTGACTGATATCACCCAATTTCTTGGCTCCATTTCCTCTCTGAATGAGAAGAGTGAGCTGCTAGTTCTTGGGGATTTCAACTTCAATTGGCTTGACCCTAAAAACCACAAAATCCAGATACAACTCAAGTTACTTAACCTATCGCAACTCATTTCCCAACCCACACGGATAAACCTGAAATCGCACAACCATTCCTTGCTAGACTGGATTCTCTCCTCAAACCCCAGCAGAATCCAATCCTCTGGCATCCTTCCTGACATTTTCAGTGACCATGCAATAGTGTACTGTGTAAGGAAAATTAAACCGCCCCAATCAAGCCCTAAAGTTCTCCTCACTAGAACATTTAAAAACTTTAACCCACAACAGTTTCTGGATGACCTTACCAACTGCCCATGGCACAGAATCGATTTAATTCCCGACCCTGATTCTGCACTCGACTATTTCCAATCCAAGTTCTTAAAACTCTGTGATACCCATGCTCCACTACGCAAAATAAGTGTACGAGGGCCCACCTTCCATGGGTTACAACTGACCTTATTGCACTCTACCAGCTCCAGGATACCTTGTGGAAAAGCTACAAAGTAACTGGCACTACCAAGGATATTAATCACTACAGATGCTTGCGGAACATGTGCACAAGGCAAACAAGGCATGCAAAAGCACAATATTACTCTGACAATCTCCACCAAAATACAACAAACCCAGCTAACTTCTGGAAGGTTATCAACAATATTTTCCAGCCTCCTAACCATCAACAACCAAGTAATATCACTAAGGGGGATATTACTCTGACAAACCCCACTGACATTGCAAATGCATTCAATGATTACTTTGTGGGGTGTGCCACTAACTTATTAGCAAAACGCAGCATAAACCACAAACCTGAATCTCATCCTGGGAGTACCCCTATAGTCCCACCCCCTCCCAACACTGCCCACAATTTTCAATTTGGCCTAGTATCTGAAGAGGAGATTATACAAGCGCTCCTCAAACTAAAACTAAGCAGCCAATGTGGACCTGACTTACTGCAATCTAGTTCCTACGACTTGGTGCCCCAGCCATTGCCAAACCAATTGCGTCCATAGTCAACTCTATCCTGTCTGCAGGCCATATCCCTAAGACATGGAAAACTGCCATAGTTGTCCCAATCTTCAAAAGTGGGGACAAAAACACTGTCTCAAACTACAGGCCAATCTCACTTTTCCCAATTCTATCCAAAGTCATGGAAAAATGTGTCCACTCCCAATTAAGCGATTTCTATACCAAGACAAATTTCCATAGCCAATTCCAATCTGGGTTTCGTCCCAAACACTCCACCGTAACTACCCTGCTAAAAGTTTGCAATGAAATCCAGTGTGGAATGGAACGGGGACAACTCACTGGTGCAGTATTCCTAGATTTTGCAAAGGCTTTTGACACAGTTGATCATGCTATCCTGCTTAACAAACTCCAGAGCTCTGGAATAAGGAAGCATGCTTTAAACTGGTTTCAGTCCTACCTATCAGGAAGATCCCAACATGTGTCATCTCAGGCTCTAACTCCAACCCCCTGGATATCACCTGTGGTGTCCCGCAAGGCTCTGTTCTGGCTTAATGATCTTCCCACAGCTTGTAAGGAAGCCTCAATACACATGTATGCAGACGACACAATCCTATATGCACACAGCCATAGCCTCTCTGACCTTCAACACATACTTCAGTTTGACTTTTTGAGACTCGTAAACTGGATTTCCCAAAACAAACTGTTTTGAAACACTGACAAGACTGTAACAATGGTGTTTGGGACCAAGACTAATTTTTTAAAGCTTCCAGTGACTGAGCTCCTGATTAGAACCAATGCTAACACCACCCTAACCCCTGTCACTAGTTTTAAATACCTGGGCTTATGGTTTGACTCCCACTTAACATTCGGGATGCACATTGATACCCTGACAACCAAGGCCTATGCCAAACTAGGAGTACTTTACAGGAACAAATCCTCCCTAAGTCTCTTGGTCAGAAAGCGTATCGCACAGCAGACGCTAATGCCAATTATTGACTATGGAGACATAGTATATGGCTCAGCACCTAAAACCCACCTTGGCAAACTTGACACCCTCTACAATTCAATCTGTCGTTTTGTTCTCCAATGCAACTACAGTAGAGGCAACGTTTATTCTAACATTTGCCGTAAACTAGCCGGGTTACATTCTGGGTATGTGCTGGGTATGTGCTGGGTATGTTCTGGGCTAGTTTGAGGCACGTTTAAGGCATTTCTGCATTGACTAACGACCCATAGGATTAACACAGCAAGGATCCCTGGCATTCCAATTCAGTTTGAATGGGACTGCCAGGGACCCCCGCTGTTAATCTGATAGGCCATTAATCAATGCAGAAATGCTGGGGCTAGTTTAAGGAAAGTTTCAGGCATGTATTCAGAATGTACCTGGGTGTTTCCTGGTTTTTTTGGGGAATAGCCACTGGTTTTTGTTTGAATAAGAGTTGCCTCTACTGTACAACACACATCACTGCGATATGCTCAAAGAACTAGATTGGTCATCACTAGAGTCTAGGCGCAAAGTTCACCTTTCGTGTCTTACCTTTACATTCTTCATGGGCAAGCTACCCAGCTATCTGAACAAGCTCCTCACCCCTACCACTTGCAACACTTATCATCTGAGATCAGACTCCAAAAGACTGTTCATGGTCCCAAGGCTCAAAAATGTATCTGGACGTTCCTCCTTCTCCTACCATGCACCCCAAAACTGGAACAACCTACCAGAGACTCTCACATCCACCACCAGTTTAAGTTCTTTCAAATCTAAGGCTGTCTCACACTTTAATCTGGTCTGTAACTGTTTCATACGCCCATAATATATATTTTCTTTAACTATGTACGCAATGTCTTGTATATAATGTATACCCTGTTCATTTATGTAACTGTATTTGTAACCATGTATTATTTGTTTTACTCTGTGCCCAGGACATACTTGAAAACGAGAGGTAACTCTCAATGTATTACTTCCTGGTAAAATATTTTATAAATAATAATAATTTGCATGTCATTTCCCAGAATCCCTTGCTGCAGTGGAAGTGCTGTGTGATAATGGGGAAAGGCGGGGTTGCAGACCTGCCTAAGACATGCAGATGAGCATACAGTTGTAATTACATTTGCATATTTGCTTTGCTGTGGAGGGTTTTTGTCACTTTTTTTACTCACCATAACTTAACGGTTTACATTGCAACTACGGTGGCTGACCTGCCTTCGGCACCAGAGAGAGACCAAGGAAACACAAGCAAAGTCCTTCCGGTATCCAGTACCACATGCGTGGGAGTAATGGCGCCAGAACCACAGGTGTCTGAGGGGCCTCGGGTGGTTCCCACAGGGGTCTGGGGGACCTCGGGTGGTCCCTACGTGTCCACGGTGCCTCCACAGATGTGGGGCCACCGGTTCTTCCTCGCAGGTGTCCCCTGTGGACCTGACAGCCGTTTACCCGTGAGAAGTCCGAGGAGACCTCAGGTGGTCTCCATAGGTCCCCCGCAGACCTGAGGAAAGGAAAAAAAATTAACATGTCCTATACATTAAATACATCAATCCCACAGACGGTGAAGAAGACACAGAAAAGAAGACCACAGACGGTATGGATTATAAAGACAAGAAAGAAGACACCACAATGGATTACAAAGGTTTTTTTTATTTTATGGGTTCCTGGTTCCTGTCTTTTGATTTGTTGCAGACATAGCGGTTCCCCCGGAAGTCGGTCATTGGTCATCTAATGGTAAGTACACTAAAAAAATGTATTTGATTAAAGTTGTAACTGTTTTTTTTTTTTCCTCACAAGTCAGATTTATTTTTTTATTGTCCATTTCATGTCCATGTATTATATATATCCCTATGGAGCTAAATGCATACATGTTTATTAAAGGGTTTTTTTGCAAATGTTTATTGCATTTTTTTATATCTTCTACAAGTCTTTTCCCTGTTTTGTTACTATTGTGTGTGTGAAATGTAATGTAGAATTAGTTATGTCATTTCAGATGATGATGATTGCATGGGTTTATGTTGGGACCCTGCCTTAATTTTTTATTTTGGCTTATTTGGTGAATTTAGATTGTGTATGATCGTGTTAGTTAGAAATATATTTGTTTTTGCAATTGTTTTGTGTTTGCATAACAATCTTGAATAGGGTTTTTGGTATAGATTTGCTTGTAATGTATATCGGATGGCATTAATTTTGTGTTGGTAATTTATTATTGTCTACTTGCTTTGTTTATATTGCATGTTTACTTTCAATTGTGTATTTGTTTTGGACCTTTGATTGCTATTGTGTACATGATGGAAATATTATTTGCATCATGTACACATTGTTCAATTGTATGTTGTATTGCAATTTACTGGTTTGGATAGGTGCTTGCTGTATTCTCTTATGAGATGTGTTTTAATAGTCATTTGGCTTTGTTTTAATTTTGTCTGTGATGTTGTAAATTAGAGATCGGAAGTGTCTAATTAGTACTTGGATATCCTTTACCATTTCTTTGTAGATTGCTTAATCATACATGTATTTGAAATACATATATATATATATATATATATATATATATATATATATATATATATATATACAGTGTTTGACAAACCTATACATTTGCTCGCCCCGGGCGAGTGGATTTAACCCCCGGGCGAGTAAATATTGGCCCAAGCAGCACACGTTTGGTACTAGGTGGCTAGTAGATTTTTTTGTGTGGCGAGTAGATTTTTTGGTGATTTGTCAACCAATGTATATATATATATATATATATATATATATATATATATTTCAAATACATGTATGATTAAGCAATCTACAATAAATAGTAAATAATAAATATAAGTATAATAAAATAATAAATAAATATAATATGTGAATGATGAAGCCACTCTACAAATGAATGGGTGCAGGGTGGCTTAACCCATTAATAACTTTAGCACTTATTAAGCATTGTGGGTGGCTTTTTAATAATTGTTACGTTTATTGCGGGTGTGTATTGTTTTGAATGTGGGTTTTGGGGTAGGGGGTTTTGTCCCCAAGAGATGGAGGGTAGGCCTCCCGGTGTGTAGGGGTGATGGTGCTTATGCCTCACGGGGGTGGGTAGTGGGGGGGGGGGGTGTATTTATGTTGAAGTATTTGTGTTTTTAAATTATTTTTTTGGGGCACAGACTTGATACTGCAGGCAAGCGGGGACCCCTGCGGAAACACCCGATGGCCACTGCCAAACTATAGTATCATTCCTGTGCCTAAAAAAATAACTATGGGTTATGTATATAACGGGGGTTTAGGGGTTGTTGGGGGCACAGAGGCTGATTGTGTTGTGTTTTGCTATGTTTATTGGGGGCAATTGTCCCCAATAAACATGCTACTGTCACTTAACCCCTCCATTGCCTTAACGGATAGCCGCTAAGGTAATGAAGCAGCATTACTGTATTTTTATTAATAGTGTACATATGCAGAGGGTCTCCGGACATGAATCGTGTTGGTTTTATGTCCGGGGACCCCCTGCTTCCCGAGATACGGACACCTTTATGGGGTACCGGTATCTCCTATGAATGGAAATGTCCCGCGTCACGTGATCGGGCTATCTCCATGCATAGGAGATACCGGCACCTCATAACGGGGCCTGTATCTCGGGAAGCAGGGGTCCCTGGACATAAACCAACGCGGTTAATCTCCAGAGACCCCCTGCACATCTACAATAGTAATAGATTTGTTATGTAAACAAATTTTATTTGGCGGCGAGATTTGTGCAGAGAGAGGTGGATCTCGCTCTCTGCTGACTGATCTCGCCAGCGGAGCCCTTCTCACCAGGGCTCGCCATCTCTCTGCCGGATTCCTCTCCCAGATATGCACACTTTCCTGCATACTGCGAGGGGAATCCGCCAAAAACAGGGAGAGTTCTAAGTCTGGCGAATGGCCATTCTCGCAGTTCTCTGTATAGGCTCCCTAGTGTGCATTCCACACAGTGTAATTCATGCATATATTTCTTCTCAATTATTACTATTAATAAATAACAATCTCACAATTATTTTGCAGGTGAAACTGTACAAGAGAAAGCCAGAAGATGTCGGTTAAAGAAGATTGTATTCTTGTAAGAAGATTGAAGAGTATTTCACAAAGTCTTTATTAAATTGTAATTTACACTAATAAAACATTTTTATACTTATAAGTTTTTTATGGAAAAAAGTGGTGGATTACATTGAAATGAATGGGAATAAATGATGAGTTCGATTGCATTTAGATTGAAGGCACACACTAGCACTATCTTTACGGAAGAGTACTATAGGCACAGCTAAACTAATTTTTGCGGCCATGGCACAGTAGCAGTTGAAGGGCCGCAACGTACAAATAAATACTGGGGATTTACACCTGGTTTTGAGTGGCACCGAAATCAGTACATTTTGGTAAATCTGTACAGTATATGTCATCAAATATGCAACTTGCATTAACTGGATACATATCAAATATGTACACTAGGCAACATGTTAAAATATATTATAAAACACACAGAAAGGAGCATAAATTAATTCAGGTATATGTTGAGAAAGGGGTTCCAGATGAAGCTGTTTGATTAGTGAAACGAGCAAAGTGTTTGGCTAAGAGACCCGGCTGTGGATGAAGCAGCCCTACGCTTTATTCCAGAAGCGATGTGATGTCATCTAAACCAGTTGGGAACTTATTTATGTGGAGTGATTTGCGCTACCATTTCTCTTTTTAACAAAAATATATTATGACTGGAATTACACGGATACATATTTTGTCATCACACCAGGTGATATGCCATTTTGGATATTATTGCTCACCAACAAATATAGATAACTTTTTATTTTTCCATTTTTTTCTTGATGTTTCTTATAGTCATTTTTTTAAATAAATATTTTCTATAGTTTTCTTTTAATGGGTATCTCAGTTGATAATTCAGTTTATGCATCATTTGGTTACGTGGCTTGTGTTGAAACACACTGTAGACAATGGTAATTCTGTGTCTTTAAGCAATGACCAACAACACTGCTTTCCTAATTTTATATTTCTGTATGTTAATAAATCAGTTTTTTATGCATATCACGTTGGAGAACAGCACAAAACATTGGATAATATTGGCTTTTGAGTTTTTTCCAGCAGGTTCTGGGGAAACAATGATATTGCTGGAAGGAGTTAAGAGGAAACAAAATATAAGAAAACAAAAACAGAATACGAATATAGCACAGCTATACAAAAGTAAATGGGTTAAAATAACTCAGATATTAAGCCTAACATAAAAAATAACTGAAATGTGTTTTTTTGCCAAAGTTCAAATTTTCTCCTCTATTGGATTTTTTATATAGCATAATGTGGTCAGATTATTGTCATCTCAGGTCATCATGTTAAAACTCAATCATAACAGTCATAATGAATTCATTAGAGTTGACAGCAAGAAGATTGAAAATAGTGGTAAAGAGGATAATGCTTTATGAAAATAGCTCTCTCAATGTCATATGCACATTTTACAATATGCCTTATAAAAGTTTTATAAATTGGTGCAATTATATATTCTTCTGTTTTATACCTTTGGATTGGAAACAGTGTTGTGCAAACTTTTGACAAGAATTCATGATCTGTGAAGAATTTGCAGATTTTTTTTTATGTGCAAAAACTGCACAGTTGGCCAGTAGTTTGCTAAATGTAACAAAGTTACCATCTTGGTGACATCAGTAGTCTGCAACAGTCTCGCGAGAGCTCCAGTGAGGCACAAGCCCGGCGGAGCGGAGGATGTCATGTCCGGCTGTGCTGGAAGTGCATCACCCCGCAGCAGACCGAACTAGCCCCCGCCTGTCTCCTCATTCAGGTAAGCCGCAGCTGCATACTGTGAAATGGAAGGAGCAGGAACCTCACCAATCAGAAGGTAGGAGATGCCATTCGATTCCTCCACAGACAGGTCTTGGACAGCGCCGGCGTCTTCCTGAAGCGTGGGACTCTTCCGGAGCTCCTGCAACACCACGGCCCTCTGGACGGATGACTCTGAGCTGGAACGCTGTTACAGGATGCAAATAAGAGACAGTCTCTTCTCCGCAGGTCTCGTGCAGCTAGGCACATCTTCTTCGGGGACGAGTGGGGACACTTCCACAAGGACGCGATGTCGCAGCGATTCACTCGCACGGACGACCAGTTGTATGGAGTTTGCGTGCTCCTGGGCTGCCTGGGGAACTGCACATGACACCCTGGGCAGTCCAATCACCCTCCCGGTCGTTTGACACAGTTGGCACATGGGCACTTTGGTGGCATGGCATCAGGGCGCATGGGCCCACGGGTGGCCCAGCGGCATACAATTCAGGGTAGGCTTTACCATAGCGCTGGAGGGCCTGGTTGTCAGCAAAGGCAGGCACCATTGGCACCAGACCACTGGGGCATCTGGGTTTGATGGGAAAGTTTCTCCCCCTCCGCCTCTCTGGAAGATGTACTGTTGGTTACTGCTGTATGTGGTGCGGTCATACCTGTGAGGTTCCACTCATGGTGTCAGTGCCTCCAGCTCCAGTGAGCTCCAGAATTCTCAGAGACAGTCCCCACCAGAGCAGACTTCTCTCACACCCCTGCCCAATAGACTGTAGACTCAGTCAGTTGTATACAAAAAGGGATGCTTTATTGAGCAGTCACTGCAAATGTTATACAGCGGATGCAGATAGATGTCAGAGGGTCCCAGACCTCTGGATTGTGCTGGCTCTCTGGTTGACTTGAGGCCTTTAATCTCTCTTGCTCAATCAGCCCAGGAGGGACTGATTGCATATCTCACTCCCATCTGGGAGTTCAACATCTTGCTTCCTCACCCAGAGAGGGTGGGAGCTGAACTGCTATAATTTAGCACTTCTTCTCTGATGCACCAGAAGGGGAGGGCACAAGGTCTGCACCATGATTGGTTATACACAGACCCTTGTGGCACCACCTCTTCGGTCACTCAGAGAGTCAGCACGAGGGGGCTTCAATGCCCCTAGGATAGCCTGCCACAGTCTGCAGCTACTAAGGACTTACGTGACAGGAGGAATGGAGGCAGTCTGGACTAGCCATGCTACAAAAGCATTAAAAGTCAATCTGCATTTCCATTTGGTTCAATCTTCGCTAATTTGAAAAATTAAAAAAAATTACAAATACTATAAAATGGGTTTAATGCAGATACTATAAAAAGTGCTTGTTCATTTGGAGGCAGTGTTAACAGATACACACACACACACAGACACACACACACACACACACATACACACAGTAGACAGTTATCTGTTCACTCAGTGAATTATTAAAATTTAATTATGTCTAGTTATGTTAGCAAAGGAGGGGGGTGGGAAGGTGGCACTATGGTGGCCATACTGGTCATGGCTGTACCTAAGCCCAAGCCGTCTCCTTGTATGAAAATAAATAAAAATGGAAAGGTTTAACAAGAGAGAGACAGCCCTATTTAGTATAGTATCAATTAATGAATATACTGCCCCAAACATTTATAAAACATGAAAATATACCTGTTAACACAATTGATATATCTGGGAAATTATTTCGTTTATACTGTATGTACAAATAAGTTAATTTATATATGAAAATAGTTTTATTTACCCTATCTCAGGTATGTTGGTATGTATGTCTCTCTCTCTCTCTCTCTCTCTCTCTCTCTCTCTCTCTCTCTCTCTCTCTCTCTCTCTCTCTCTCTCTCTCAATCTCTCAATCTCTCAATCTCTCAATCTCTCTCTCTCTCTCTCTCTCTCTCTCTCTCTCTCTCTCTCTCTCTCTCTCCCTCTCTCCCTCTCTCCCTCTCTCCCTCTCTCCCTCTCTCCCTCTCTCCCTCTCTCCCTCTCTCATAGGGTGTAACAATAGCATAAATATTTCACAGAACAATAAATTGTATGCTAACTTTGGCAGAAAGTGACAATTCATAAGAGGTCATGTGAGAAGATATAGGGCCAGATTCACAGATATTTGTTTACTCAGGAGGGAAAGTAAAAGTAGGAGAAGATGGAGAAGGAGATGGGAGAGAGAATGAGAGGAGGAGTAGGGGGGAGAGTCCTATTTCACTAGAGTCCCAAATGACATACTTTCCTAAACACACCTTTAAACAATACAATGAAGGATATCTGTAAAAAAAAAAAAAAGGAACACATCTGACATACCAGTAATACTGTATATGATCATTTAGATCATTTGAATATACTTTAAAAGTCAAAATTAGCATATTTCTATCTCTCTCCCATGTTTCAGTGTGTGGATAGGATAAACGCCAACTTAAGGTACGACCTAACTAAAGTCAGGCTAAATCTCTGTAATGGACCTCTGTGGATATGCTTTGCTGTTTTGCATGTCATTAGCACTAATGGTTATTACACTTAACACGATGCCCTTTACTGCCAAAAATGTGAATTAACCTACTGTAATTTTAGCTTTGAAGATACACATTAATGCTTAACACAGCTGCATTCAATCTGAACCCCTTTAGTCTACATCTGTGTCGCCCCAAAATCGGACGCCTGAAAGGGTTCCCAAAGAGGTGCCCCCTCTGTACAGAATCAGCATGCTAAAGTTTAACATCTGCTTTTGCTTAGTACTATGTGTTTTGTCAACCCACTGGAATGTTAATGACCCAGGAGGACAAAGGACTTTAAAACCACAGCGGCATTCAATCTGGACCCCTTCAGTCTACATCTGAAACGCCTCAAAGGCAGATAGACTTTGGTACAGCCGAATGGGTGTGAGCCATTTGCTAATGTTTGGTAATGTTAAAGCTGCTCTATTGCAATCTGAAACTCACCAGTCCTTTTATCCCCTTTACCCAATTTTCCAACTTACCTTGTCCTTATAGATTTTAAGCTCCTTGAGACAAGGCCTCTTCTAACACATTACAGGTTTATCCTACCTCTCCTAACACAATTGTAATCTTTTCTGTAACTGTTACATATGTCAATAATCATATCTCTAACTGACCATGAAATGTCTGTGAATTGACTGTATAACCGCTGTTCATTTAATGTACGTAACCATGTATTCTTATCATGTCTGTGTCCAGGACATACTTGGAAACAGGAGGTAACGCTCAATGTATTATTTCCTGGTAAAATATTTTATAAAAAGATGTTAATTTACAGTAGATTAGCACCTTGTTACGGCAATAACTGACCACTGTGGATCTGAAATATAGGGAGATAGAAATTGAGACTTTTTTTTGTGATCGATATTGTCAGAGTGGGGGAAAGTTTTATTTTGAGTCTTAGGGGCCGATTCACAAAGCAGTTATAAAATCAATACTTGTGCGTGTGACTATGAATTTTTTTATCACGCTTTAAAACATGAGGCCAAAAGCGGGATTCACTAAGAAGTGACCTGTTTTTTGTATCAGTACTATCGTGCTATAAATTCTATAGTGTGATAGCTTATAGAAAAAAATGCAGCCTCTAAGAACTGCATGGAGACACTACATAACAATGCATGGCTCTTCCAGGCGATAGTGCATTAAAAAAAATTGATTTTGATAATAGTGTACATGAGCAGGGGTTCTCTTAAGCTGAACCACATTAGTTTCAGCCTTGGGGACACCCTACTTCATGAGATACAGGCCCCGTTATGGGATGCCGGTACCCGCTGTGTTTTTAAATCTCCCACGGCACGTGACTTTGCCATTGCCCCCAATACATATTGCAATATGTACTACCAACCAATACATAACCACTGTGCCCTCAACAAACCTTATATACCTCTAACACATATAAAAGCAATTTTATAATGCACAGGAATGGGCCCTCGGGTAGTCCCTGTGGGTGTCTGGGGGTCGTCGGATGGTCCCCGTGGGTGACCGGGGGCCCTGTGGTGGTTCCCGCTAGTGTCCGGGGTCCCTGCTTGGCTGCGGTACAAATCCTGTGCCCCCAAAAAACAATGTCCAATACTTTCAAATAAATATACCCCCTCCACCTTCCCCCCTCCCCCTAACACATACAGTACAGTACAGTAATGGGCAAAATTAGTATTATCCAAGTATGGATAATAGCGCATTTGCCCATTTAAAATAAAACGTTAACCAGCACAAATAAAGTAAATAAAACTTGCACTCAACCCTGACAGCCTGCCACAATGAAGGCTGTCCTCATCCTTATCACGTCCATGTCCACCGTTGCCAGAAACAAAATATAAAAAATACAAGTTCAGTAATAGCCAAACCATTACATTTAATATTCAAGGATTACATTTCCACAGGCTCAGTACCACAAGATTGGCGTAAAGTAGATGTGGTGCCTATATTTAAAAAGGGAGCTAGATCGCAACTGGGGAATTACAGACATGTAAGCCTGACTTCAATAGTGGGGAATCTACTTGAAGGTTTAATAAGGTATAATATTCAGGAATACCTAATTGGAACAAAAATCATTAGTAATAGTCAGCATGGATTTATGAAGGATAGAGCATGCCAAACTAACCTTATTTGTTTCTTTGAGGTAAGTAGGAATTTAGACCAGGGTAATGCAGTTGATGTGGTCTACTTAGATTTTGCACAGGCTTTTGATACTCTTCAACACAAGAGGTTGGTGTACAAAATAAAGCAAATTGGACTCAGTAATAATGTATGCACCTGGATTGAAAACTGGTTGAATGATAGACAACAGAGGGTTGTCATAAATGGAACATTTTCAGGTTGGACTAAGGTCGTGAGTTGAGTACCTCAGGGATCAGTTCTGGGACCCCTGCTTTTTAACTTGTTTATTAATGACCTTGAGGTTGGCATCGAGAGCAAATTCTCCATCTTTGCTGATGATACTAAATTGTGTAAGGTGTCAGAATCAAAGCAGGATGTCATTTCTCTCCAGAAGGACTTGGAGAGACCGGAAACGTGGGCAGGTAAATGGCCGATGAGGTTTAATACAGATAAATGTAAGGTTATGCATTTGTGATGCAAGAATAAACTGGCGACTTACAAATTAAATGGGGATAAATTGGGGGAATCCTTGATGGTGAAGGATTTAGAACTGCTTGTAGATAGCAGGCTTAGCAATAGTGCCCAAAGTCATGCAGTAGCTGCAAAGGCAAACAAGATCTTATCTTGCATTAAACGGGCAATCGATGGAAGGGAAGTAAACATAATTATGCCCCTATACAAAACATTAGTAAGACCACGACGTGAATATGGAGTACAATTTTGGGCACCACTCCTTAGAAAATACATTATGGAACTGGAGAGAGTGCAGAGAAGAGCCACCTAATTAATAAAGGGGATGGACAATCTAACTTATGAGGAGATGCTAGCTAAATTACATTTATTTACATTAGAAAAGAGGCGTCTAAGAGGGGATATGATAATTATATACAAATATATTCGGGACAGTACAAGGAGCTTTCAAATGAACTATTCATCCGAAGGGCAGTACAAAGGACCCTGGGGCATCCATTTAGGTTGGAGGAAAGGAGATTTCACCAGCAACAAAGGAAACGGTTCTTTACAGTAAGGGCAGTTAAAATGTGGAATTCATTACTCATGGAGACTGATGGCAGATACAATAAATTTGTTCAATAAAAGGTTGGACATCTTTTTAGAAAGGAATGTATACAGGGATATACCAAATAAGTATACATGGGAAGAATGGTGATCCAAGGATTAATCCGATTGCCAATTCCTGGAGTCAGGAAGGAATTTATTTTTCCCCTTATGAGATATCATTGTATGATATAACACTGAGGTTTTTTGTTTGCCTTCCTCTGGTTCAATAAGGAAGTATAGATATAGGATAACATATCTGTTATCTAAATTTAGCATAGGTTGAAATTGATGCATGTAAGTCTTTTCTCAACCTCATCTACTATGCAACTATGTAACAATCTAATGGCCCCTAACCCCTTAATCACCTTAGCGGTTAGTAAGCGCTACAGTAATTAAGGGGTTTGGCTTCAAATAAGGCTGGACAGGCTTTTATAGCGCCTGTGACATCACATTTGAGTGGCAAATGTTTCCCACGCCATCTGATTTTCTGGGATAACGATGTACCTTTTTTTGGATGTGACATCATGTAAAGGGAGGGAATCAAGCCAATAAGAATGGCTGTGCTTCCTTTCTATTTAAGATGACGTCACACAAAACAACATGGCTGCCGTCACATGTTACTTCAGCCAATTAGATTGTGAGATGTATATCCCCAATCTGATTGGTTGTAGTTGACCATGTGACAGAGTAAATTTTTGGAAAGGATGTGACATCATCCAAAGGGAGTCACGTGGTCTACTACAACCACTATAATTGGCTGAATTAACATGTGACGGTGGCCATGTGGGTTTGGTAATGTCATGTTAAAGGGAAAGGAAGCACAGTCTTTCTGATTGGCTGTCTTCCCTCCCTTTACCTGACGTCACAGTCTAAAATTTTTTTATATATATATAGGCACATGGTTATAATCAGATGGCGTGGGAACCTTTTGCCACTCAAATGTGACGTCACAGGCCCTATAAAATCCTGTGCAGCCTCATGTGACGCGAAGAAGAAGAAGAACCCCTAAATGGATTACAATTAACAGATGAAGATTAAAAAATAAGAAAAAGACATTGGACTTTACCTGTGGCCCGTTGCTGGTTTGGATTGTGGATTTGTTTGAGAGCTTGCTGAGAACACGTGAATCGGAGGGTGAAGAAATCTAAAGGTACGAAAAAACATTGAATGTATGTTAATTTTCTTTTACAGGTTTTACATTGTATTTGAATTATTTTAATTTTGTTTTATTTTGTTTATTGCCCATTTGGGGCTATAAATACATACAGTGACAAGCAATGGTTATTTTGGCAAATGCTTGCTTTTATGTATTTTAAATGTATTTTGGGTCTTTGTTTTTAAATTTTTATGCTATTTATTTTGTGTTTTGATTTAATATTATGGCATTTTTTGTGGTGTTTTCAATTGTTTATTTCTGGGTTTGTTTGGTGTTAATTTTAATAGTGGTTTATTTTTGGTCTTTTGATTTTGAATGATGGTGTTTATTTTGAGCTTTCTATTATTTATTGATGTTTTTGTTTTGGTGTTTTAATTGTTAATTCTGGTGTTTATTTGGTATTTGTTTAATTGATTGCGGTAATTTTGTTGTATTTACTTGTTTATTGTTGTTTATTTGGTGATTGTTTTGATTGCATTGGATATTGCTGTGGTTATTTATTTTTTAGGTTGACTATTGACTGCCATAATGTTAAATCATACCCATATTATATGTGCATGATGTACCCACTGTGTCAATCAATTGGTTTATTGACATTTGTAATGTGTTTAGTTTTCTATGTAATGTGTTTTATTTTGGACCTGTTATTTTAGCTTCACCATTTATTGCTATAGTGGTAAATCATGCCCATATTATATGAGCATGATGTACAGGTGCACCGACGAGTATTCCAAAACTTGCCTTAAACTTGCCTTGGAAAATCTGGGGCTATCACCAACAAGATCCAGGTACATGCTGGGTACATGCTGCAAACATTTCAGTGACATTTCTGCAGAGACTAATGGCACATCGGATTAACACAGCAGGGTTCCCTGGCAGTTTGAATGGGACTGCCAGGGACCCCCGCTGTTAATCCGATGGGCCATTAGTCTGTCTGCAGAAATGTTGCAGCATGTACCCAGCATGTACCCAGCATGTACCTGTGTCTTGTTTGGTACCTGTACCTGATTGCCCCAGATTTGTTTTAGAATACTCGTGGGCACTAAATTACCCACTGTACCAATGAATGGGTGGAGGGTTGGGGTAGTGTCCTGGGGAGGGTGGTTAGGCCTTCTAGGTGGGTAGTGGGGGATGGTGTGTTAACCCCTTAATACTATATGGGTTACTAACCGCTAAGGTGATTAGGGGCCTTAAGATTGTATTTTTTATTATATTGTTTCTGGCAACAGATGACATGGACAGTGATGAGGATGAGGACAGACTTCATCGTGGCAGGCTGGCAGGGATGACTGCAAGTTTTATTTACTTTATTTCTGCTGGTTAATGTTTTATTTTAAATGGGCAAATGCACTATTATCCATATCTGGATAAGAGTAATTTTGCCTATTACTGTACAGTCTTTGCTAGGGGGGAAAAAGGGATGGGAGGGGGGTATATTTATTCAAAGTATTGGGAAAACAAATTTTGGCCACAGGATTGGTACCGCAGGCCTGCGGAGACACCAATGCACCCACGGGAACCACCCGAGGGCCACCGGACACCCACGGGAACTGCCAGACAACCACAGGGACCACCTGGAGGCCCGCGGTCACCCGCGGGACCACCCAGAGACACCCTTTGGCCTCTTGTCTTAATGCTGTGCAAGAAAAAAATAATGTTTTCATTCATGGCTCCATCTCTTTTACTGTGAAAAGGAAAGATCCAGCGCTCCAGGGATTTGCAAAAGTATCACATTTATTGCGCCATACACAACGACCATTTCAACCTTAGTAGGTCTTTTTCAAGTGAAAAGGCATGATGCCAAAGACAGAAAACAGGATATATATACACCCCCCACAATCAATAATAAAGTGATAAACCCCAAACAGCTGAACAAATAGCAATCAGCACATATAGTTCCAATTGACAGTCTTATCTTTAGGCTTCCGATTGACTGTGACTTGATCTCACTACTTACCTTAGAATCCCCACTGCTGCTGCAGATCCATGTTGATTCCGGATGAACCCGGAAGTGCGTCACGTGCAAGCGTCCTCGTGTGTTTCATGCAATCCTTTCCGCGTTCCAGCGTCCATCCTCCTCACTTGGTTGATCCTTCGGCTGAAATCTCATGAGATTATGGCAATGCTTCATTTCTTTGAAGTTTCTTCACTTGCTCGTCACTCCTCCCGAGTCCGCACACCGCAGGGGTTAACATCCTTCTGAATCCGTCATCATCTTCTTCTTTAGTGGGTGGGGATTAAGTCAGTAGTACTCCAATTCTTTCATTGAGAAAAACATAAAGTACAGACTTTGAACAGCCTTGATGGAAAGAAAGATAAAGATGTCAGGAACATGTTGTTTCGTGCTAATGATTTCTCCCATGTGCAATAAAATATTAAACTGGAATCTTTGAGCAAATAAATTTCTTTATATATAAATATGCTTTTTCTACATATTATTAATTTATTTCAGAGGTATGAGATCACATGGCAGCAACAACCACCACTTGTTGTTGTTGTCTATGAGCCTCGATAACCTACTAATCGAGGCCTTTTCGGCCCAAATGCCTACTGCTATTCTGTAAGCTTCGATAAGTGGATGATAAAGGCATAAATTGACCATTTTTTCAGCTTTCCAAA
Source organism: Ascaphus truei (assembly GCF_040206685.1). Lineage (NCBI taxonomy): Eukaryota > Metazoa > Chordata > Amphibia > Anura > Ascaphidae > Ascaphus > Ascaphus truei. Next base: position 190,266,934 of record NC_134483.1, on the reverse strand, counting down.
AGACATTGCTGGGTGAGCGGTGATAAGCCACATATCGGGAGGTTCTGAAACTCGTGCAATTCATAGCCTCGAATAGTTTATCGAGGCTAATCGCAGCTCTAGAAAGGCGAGTTTAACCCCAAAGACTCATGCCAGGAAAAGTTGGCGTGAGGCTGGGGAGAACCTGCTGAGAAGGTAGCGAGAGAGGACTTAGAAAAAAAAATGCATTTTTTCTGCATCGGATTGATGCCGGGAGCATAAGGGTTTTGGGCAATTTGATTGTATTTTTTATGTACTCTTCCTGGCAACGGAGGACATGTACCTGCAGTATGCTGATGAGGATGCCCTTCATGATGGCAGTAGTAAGTAGAAAGTTTTATTTACTTTAATTAAGCAGGCTGGCTAATGTTTGATTTTATAATGGGCAAATGAATTATTATCCATATCTAGATAACGTATTTCCTCGATTGTAAGGCGCCATCGATTGTAAGACGCACCATCGATTTGGCCCTTAAAATCGAGGAAAATTACATTTTCACTTACCATGTTTCAGGAGAGGTCCATGTCACCAGAGGATGAAGCGGGCGGTGGCGTCAGGAGAGGTCCCACATCGGCAGATGGTTGAAGATGGACAGGGTGCGGCGGGACTGCGGTGGCGACAGGACAGATCCCAAGTCTGCAGGTGAATGAAGATAAGACAGCGGGCATGCGGTGGCGGTGGTGGCAGGATATCATAATATCAGGATAGCTGAGCAGGAGCAGAGTGGCATAGGGGAACGACTGGGGAAGAGCGCACTGTAATTGGAAGTCAGATACTGGTCAACTTCTGGTGTTACAATGTGCACATGCCCAGCCATTCCCCTATGCCGCTCTGCTGAGCTCTCCTGCTATTATGATCTCCTGCCACCGCTGCAACCGCACGCCCGCTGTCTTATCTTCATTCACCTGCAGACTTGGCATGTGTCCTTCCGCCGCCGCTCTCCCGCCGCACAACTGCTAGCTATCCATCTTCAACCATCTGCAGACGTGGGACCTCTTCTCCCGCTGCCGCCTGCTTCATTCTCCACTGACATGGGAGCTCTCCTGAAACATGGTAAGTGAAAGAGGGGATTAGTACTGTAGGCACTTTTTTTTTCTTTTCATTTTTTTAATACATCGATTCTAAGACGCTTTCAGACATGTGAAAATTGGAAAAAATGTGCGTCTTAGAGTCGAGGAAATAGGGTAATAGTTATTTTGCCCGTTACTGTACTGTATGTGTTGTGGGGGATTGTCGGGGGTAGAGGAGGTGGGTAGTAGGGTTGTTGTGTTTTTGAAGTGAAACTTCTTTAGTGGCACCTGTGATGGGATAAAACTGGATGGATGTGGGGCGAAATGTGAAACGGAAGTGACGTCACGTAATGGACGCTGCTCCGCTCACATGTCCCCTGTCACAAGTGGCTGTGGCGGCGGCAATAGCCGCCGGCGCCGCTCCTAATCGCCGCCGCACCCCTCACCCTCCCACACACCCCACACCCAGTTGCTCACATGCGGCAGCGATAGCCGCCGCTCCTAACTGCCGGTGTTCCACCGCCCGCTACCATGCTGCGTGCCACGCATGCGCAGAAGCGGCTGGCAGCGGCGCCGTTCCCCGCCCACTGCCATGCCGCGCACCACGCATGCGCAGAAGGCGCCGGCTCCTAACAGCCTGGGATTGGGGGGGTTTGAGCGCGCCGCTGGGGGGTGGGGAAGGGGGGAGCTTGAGCGGCCACGCATGCGCAGAAGTGGCTGGCAGCGGCGCCGTTCCCTGCCCGCTGCCATGCCGATGGACAGGAGGAGGGAGGCTGGCGCCGGCTCCTAACAGCCTGGGAATGGGGGGGTTTGAGAACGCCGCCAGGGGGTGGGGAAGGGGGGAGCTTGAGCGCGCCGCTGGGTTGTGGGGAAGGGGGGAGCTTGAGCGCGCTGGAACCACCCAGACCCCCACACACTGACTGACCCGCCCAGACCCCCACACACACACTGACTGATCCCCTCAGACCCCCACACACACTGACTGATCCCCCCAGACCCCACACACACACTGACTGATCCCCCCAGACCCCACACACACTGACTGACCCCCCAGACCCCCACACACACTGACTGACCCCCCCAGACCCCACACACACTGACTGACCCCCCCAGACCCCCACACACACTGACTGACCCCCTCAGACCCCCACACACACTGACTGATCCCCCCAGACCCCACACACACTGACTGACCCCCCCAGACCCCACACACACTGACTGACCCCCGCAGACCCCCACACACACTGACTGACCCCCTCAGACCCCCACACACACTGACTGACCCCCCCAAACCCCCACACACACTGACTGACCCCCCCAGACCTCCACACACACTGACTGACCCCCCCCAGACCCCCACACACACTGAATGATCCCCCAGACCCCCACACACATTGACTGACCCCCCCAGACCCCCACACACACTGACTGACCCCCCCAGACGCCCACACACACACTCACTGACCCCCCCAGACGCCACAGACACTGACTGACGCCCCCCCAGACCACCACACACACTGACTGACCCCCCAGAACCCCACACACACTGACTGACCCCCCCAGACCCCCACACACACTGACTGACCCCCCAGACCCCCACACATATTGACTGACCCCCCCAGACCCCCACACACACTGACCGACCCCCTCAGACCCCCACACACACTGACTGACCCCCCCAGACACTGACTGACCCCCCCAGACCCCCACACACACTGACTGACCCCCTCAGACCCCCACACACACTGAATGACCCCCCCAGACCCCCACACACACTGACTGACCCCCACACACACTGACTGACCCCCCCGCAGACCCCCACACACACTGACTGACCACCCCAAGACCCCCACACACACTGACTGACCCCCCCAGACACTGACTGACCCCCCCCAGACCCCCACACACACTGACAGATCCCCACACACACTGACTGACCCCCCCAGACCCCCACACACACTGACTGACCCCCCAGACCCCCACACACACTGACTGACCCCCCCAGACCTCCACACACACTGACTGACCCCCCCAGACCTCCACACACACTGACTGATCCCCCCCAGACCCCCACACACACTGACTGACCCCCCCCCCAGACCCCCACATACACTGACTGACCCCCCCCAGACCCCCACACACACTGACTGACCCACCCAGACCCCCACACACACTGACTGACCCCCCCAGACCCCCACACACACTGACTGACCCCCCCAGACCCCCACACACACTGACTGACCCCCCCCCACAACCCCCCCACCCCCCCCCCCCCCACACACCCACAGCCCCCCTCCCCACACACCCACACACACACCCCACACACACACACACCCCACACACACACACACCCCCCCACACCCCCCCCACACACACACACCTCACACACAAACCCCCCCCCCCCACACCACCCCCCCCCCACACACACACACACACCACCACCCCCACACACACACACCCCCCACACATACACCCCCCCACACATACACACACACTGACATACATACACTGACTGACTGACTGACTGACTGACAGACAGACAGACATACACACACACTGACTGATACACATACACACACTGACTGACACACATACACACAAGGAATTCACACTTAGTGCAAATAGCTAATACAGGGGATGTGTGCCGAGCACGCGCATTATAAGTCAAATTTATTTGCGTTTTGTCAATCAAATTGTATTTTGATTTTTAATTAAAACATCACCAATACAAATACAATTTCTGTGACAAAAGTCAAAGAAGTTTCACTTACTATGCGCGTGCACAGCACACACATTTTTTTTTTCTTATTTCTTGGGGTAGAGGGATTAGGTGAAGGGGTAGTAGCCACAAGGCTAGTGAACTGAAGATGATCTCCCATGGTAGAGCTTCTCCCGCCAGTAAGATCACATGGAGGCCGGAGGTATAATAACATGAACGATTTACCTCTAGCAGAGGCAGAGGTATGGTCCACACTCGCTTTGCCCCTTAGGGAAGAGTACCAGAGAAGGCCCAATAGTCAGGCTCTTGGCTGTGTGACCTGCCTCTCTCAAGAGGGTAGAGACACAGCTACATTTTGGGTGGTGCCGGTATCTCCTATGCATTTTATTCCCACAGTCACCGGACACAAGACATTTAAATGCATAGTAGATACCGGCACCCCATAACGGGGCCTGTATCTCAGGAAGCAGGGGGTCCTCGGACCTGAAATCAATGCGGTTCTGCTCCGGAGATCCCCTGCTCATCTACACTAGTTTTCAAATTTATATTAAAAACTTGCGATCGCTGGCGAGATATGCGCAGGGAGAGGTGTCTGTCTCTGTGCAGCTCTCTCTGCAGCTAGAAAAATTACAGGGTAAACCCTTTAGAGAGAGGCGATCATCACGTCGCCAGCTACTCACCCATTTTTGGAACTTTGCTATCACAGTTAATCGAGGCTTTCTGAATACCGAGATAGGAATGCTCAAAAAACTGGTGGCTTAAACGGCCTAGCGATTTGTTTTATGAAGGCTACTAGAATAGGCCCCTTAGTGTTTGACTGTGTGACTGTATTACGTGTATACTGAGGGAATGTGATTGAGTGTTTGTAACAGAGTTAGAGAGTGGGAGTTTTAGTTAATTGTTTGTTGTTAATCTAGTTAGAATTTATAGTGCTAGACCCACAGATCTCAGTTAGGAATTGTGAGGAGTCGCCATCCTGGTGGCCGGAACTCACCTCTTCAGACTTCTACATTTGGCACCCAAGTAGTGCGGTCTCATGGTGTTCCACTGCACACGCGTGGGCGACACGCGATCAGCCTGCCTCTCCGGATCCGTTCCCAGTGTCCGCCCCCGCTCCGAAAACGGACATGAGCGGTGCGCAAGTGGCGCGCGATCGTGTCGCCTCCCCTTGACATCAGTGACGCGCAGAAGACAGACGTCCCCTGGACCCGCCTCCAGGCTCCGTTCCCGTTCAGATGACGTAGCTCCGTCTCTAGAATTAATACGGGCTGCACAATAGGGCGCACCTGCGCGACCTAGCAGCCTGTCAGCACGTTCCTCCTGTCCCGCCCCACTTCCCATGGAGGAAGGTTCCTTTAAATACCTATTCAGCCCAGACAGTCATTGCTGAACATAACCTAGTGTGTGACACCGTGCCTTGCTGCATCCTGACCTAGTTTCCTTACCTCCTCCGGTCGGACGCCATGCTGCTCCTCCACGGCGCACGGGAACCTTACAGGGTGCGGGCGCACCCGATCCTCTTTGCCATCCTCCCGCAACGCTGGCTCCGCCTCCCATCAGCTACAGGCTGTCTCCACCACTCACCCAGCTGACTCCCACTCTGGGCACCTGAACCTATCCCTGGGCTCGCTCAGAAAAAGCCTCCGCTCCACCTCTTGCTCTCATTGGTCCTCCTTCATATATAACCCCAGTCTTCCCTCTCCTTCCTCGCTCTGCATAGTTCTTCTGTGGCTTCGCTTGTTCGGTCATCTATGCCTTGCTCTCTTCTGTATTACAGCTCTAGTTCCTGTCCCTGCCTCCATTGGATACCGTTGGATTTGAGCTTGGCTCTCATTGACTTTGTGTACCTCTCTACTCCCTGGACTCGGCTTTGGACCTTACTACGCTGCTCTCTCCTGCCCCTGACCTACGGCTCTCGGATCTCTACCCACGGACTTCTGGCACCCCGGACACAGCAATTATCAAGTTAACCCTTTCTCACCAGGCCCGGCAACGCATCATACCACACTCCGGGCATGCGTGTTATACCCTTACCCACCTCAGTATTGGGGACTGGCCTGGTCTGCGGGCATTCAGGCATTACAAGTGCCAAGGAAGTTTCTTCAAATGTCACTAACGGTACGTTAAGTGCTGTTTTCAGCCATAATGAGTCCTTGGGTAACTATAACGGATGTCAGTGCTAATGATATGCAAAAGAGGTGTTTCCTATCACAACGTATATCCTCAGAGGTCTCTTATAGTTAAAACAGGAATTTAACATTATGTTAGCTAGGTCATGGCTAAACTTAGTGTTACTTCCATCCAGACCATGAAACAGGTATTTTACAAGGGTTAGAATATATGTAAGACCACAGTTATGCATGATTTAACTATCATATTGTTATTTACAGTGCTCATTCCCTGTCCTGTCTTGTCTTTTTTTTACTTGATTAAAAACCTTTTGCGGAATTCAATGGTATTAATGTCACCTTTGGGTAAGACAGGCTGAACACCATGTTATTTGAAGTTAAAGCAAATCCGTGCTAAGTTAATATGGCTTTCAGCCTATGCTAATGAGATCACTAATGGCCATTGTTTTTGTTTATAATAAGCTTCGTGGATACCCATTTTAGCTGAGTAAATTTAATGGACATTACCTATTTAGTTAATGTCACATTAGTAGGCCAGACTTAATGTAGCTTTGTGGATCTACCTCATAGTTCGTTTTAGCTGCATAGTTAAATAAGTTAGTTAAGTTAATAGTTTGATAATATTTCATTTACTTTTCATTTTTATATTTGTACGTTTCCTTTTTATTTATTTTTTGTGTTGGTGTAGATGTTTTTGAATGTCTTTCTTTAATATTTTATTTTCTGTCAGTGTCCTAATAACTTAGTTCTTTTTTTTATATTTTGTTTGTTAAATTCTTTATTTTCTGTTACTATGAGGGAGTGGCGGAGGAGGGGATAGAGGAGTGTGATAAGACAGGAGGAGGAGAGGACTGAGAGGCAGTTAGACAGTGGCAAATGAGGCAAGGGTACTCATGATCCAAATTAAAATTAGGGCTTAATAGAGGCCCAAAACACTGCACCCACTACCACTGCTACCATTACAACTGCCTCCACTCCCACTTCCACCATAGTAGCAGCATGGCATTATTAACCTGGACCCCAGAGCCTTTACTTGTATGAGTATGTTAGCTGAGGAGGGGAAGAAAGCACTACAGACACTTATGGAGGTGTATCCTTCAACCTCATCATTGTTTGAGCCAGTGTCTGGGTGGAATCAACCACCAAAGTCAGGGTAAGACTTAGGGACCGAGAGTGAATGTGACTGTATACACCATGATGGAAGGGCTTCAGCATGGTGGCACTTGCTTTCTTCTTGGGCTTGCTGTCTGTGATATTGTGTAAGTTTAGGAAAAGAAAGGCTCATACAGCGAGTAAATAGGTGGACAATTGAGAAGGATGGAGAAGGTCAGGTCACCTATGAAGGAAGTAGTTTTGCTGTTTTTAAGGCACATATGAATATTGGTTCAATGACAGGGAGCATATCCCAAAGGCTGGATCAGGTGAAATAAACAGATCATGGAGCGTGGCCATAGAGTGGACTGAGCATTACAAATTTGGTGCAGGCAGAAATTACAGAAAAATGCAGTACAGTGGACAAGGCAGAAGTGAAGGTAAGACAGGCTTAGATCAGGAAAATAGGGGTATATGAGTGCTCTAGCAACCAGATCAAAGGAGACAAATTATATCCAGAGATATCAATATAGGGCAATGTATATATATACACAGAAGCTGTCCTGATGCCTTGGGTTATTCACAAATGACAGGTGTTCCCTGAAGGATTGAATAAAATGAGGTTACCCACACCCAAACAAAACCTCATTAGGGGTAGTAATGGGATTACCATCACTTGCAAGTGTACATATATGTATATGTGTATATATGTCTATATGTTTACATATGGATGTGTGTATGTGTATATATATATATATATATATATATATATATATATATATATATATATACTGCACCGACACACTTTATTCGAGCAAATACCCAGTATGTACCTGGCAGATACCTGGAATGCGCCGCTCCTCACCTCTGACAAGCCCCGTTGCGTTTGCCTTTCCAGCCTGGGTTCATGCCTGGCTGACGGGCGGCTGATCTGTTAAATGATAATGATTAGGATTTAATAGGCTGCAATGCTTCGCGTGTCTACCAGATGGCATAAATTCATGAATTGTAATGCAGTATATATATATATATATACTGTGCAGTATTGCAGCCAGCGGGAATAAAATGCTTCAATCCCTGCCTGGAAAATAACCCAATGCACTCGGGCAGAAAACAGTCACAAACCTCAATACACCCGGGTATACCCGAATTCGTGGGACTAGCCGAGCTCGAATAAAGTGTGTCGCCAGTGTATATACAAATATAGCTGTGTGCTCATCTGCATGTCTTAGGCAGGTCTGCAACCCTTTCCCCATTATCACCCAGCATACAGCACTTCCACTGCAGCAAGGGATTCTGGGAAATAACATGCAAATGAGCACACAGTGTCACTTTTTGCCTCAATAACCATTTTTAACATATATATATATATATATATATTTCCCATGTGCCCTATGGGAAAGAATGACCTAGGCGCAAAAAAGCAGGGAAAAAGAAAAAGAGAGGAACATCATAGGGCAGTATATTTAAGCAATTCAGGTGATCAAATGGTAAGATATGCACTTACACTTAGTACAGCAAATAACAGCCTTTAATCCACTCAGGGATTCAGGAACTCTGCTTCCGAAACTTGTCTCGATTTCTTTGTGATCCTTATTTATATGGATTCTCAACAGCAATCGCGGTGTATCTGTTCCACAGACTGTACCTAGCAGATAGATCTCGCAAAAAGGATAGGTAGGGAATAAAAGGACAACAGGGATAGTGTAAAACCTTTTAATAAAATATAACAAAAAATAATAAAAAGTAGGTAATAAACTCACATTGTGTGAGTTGAATACAAGCAGTTGAGAGTAAAAAGCGAGTGTCTCGGATTCGGCATGCGCGAAGGATCGGAGTATGGAGGCTTAAAAGACTAGCTCCGTCCCGCGCGATCAAAAGCTAACGATTTAAACTACCCAAAAAATAAAACCGAGCTTGCAAACTTATATCCGGAGCACTATTAACACCCCAGGATGGCTCCAAAGAAACCAGGAGGGCAAAAAAAACAAAAGCTAGATGATGTACGGACATATTTCGGAGGAGCAGCAGAAAGTGCCACAATCAGAGAAATGGCCGACACAGATACTGAAATGGAAGGGGATGATGAAGATACAAACGGTCAATCCCAACTCCAAGTCAGACGTTGTGACTTTGAACGTTTATATACTGATCTGAAAAAACTGCTCCAAGCAGATATTAAAGAGGTTAAACGTGAGATCACCAAACTGGGGACGCGCACAGATGAATTACAGTAGCGACATTGTTTATTGCAGCAAAAGCCGCCTGCTACATGCGTCTGGGAAGCGGGTAGCCGCGGCGCGTGGCGGCGCACTGTGACGTCACAGTAACATGCGCGCCCGGCTTCCCCGTCTTCCCCGGCTTCCCCAGGCTTCCCCGACACCCCTGGAGATCAAATGAAGGTAAGCGGGGGTGCGGGGAAGCAGAGGGGCAGAGCAGGAGCCGGGTACGGGGTCGGGAAGGGGGGTAAATTGCGCGCGAAGTGGAGGGGGGTGCGTGGGGGAAACGCGGCGGCGCGCGGTTGTTACTGGCGGCAGCTGGGGTAGATCTCGGCGTGCCGTCGTGATTTAGTGCAATAAACAATGTCGGTGCTGTAGAAACCAAGGTGGATCTCACGACTAAAGCAGGGAGGAAAACAGATAAAAAGACGGCAGACCTGCAAAAACAAATAGAGGACCTGAAAGAACGACAAGAGGACGTGGAAAACTGCGATAGAAGGAACAACATTAGAATCCGCGGGTCTCAGAAGAAATAGGAGACTATGAGGCCTTTATCGAAAGATGGCTGGAGTCCCTCATGCCAGACAGCCCAAAAGAAAAACTTCTGATGGACCGCTGTCATCGGGCCCTAAGGTCACGTCCGACACAGAACGAGCAACCGAGAGACATCATCCTCCGGTTGCACTATTACTCCACCAGGGAAGCAGTACTGCGGCTCACAAGAGCAATGCCAGCGATCGAATTTGAAGCAAACAAGCTACAAGTTTTTCAGGACCTCTCCCCCCTTACATTAGCGAGGCGCCGATCCCTGTTCCCCGTAACCAAAGTGCTCCGAGACTCTAATACGCGATATCGCTGGACCTTCCCGTTCGGACTCCAAGTCACGAAAAACGGGAGGTCCCTTACGCTAAAGGACATCAGAGAGGGCTCGGGGTTCCTGAAAGCACTGGGCATGCACAGCCCCCTGCTAGAAACGGCGGAGGAAGAACTAGCCCTGGAGCCGGAATGGACCGGAGGGCCATCCTCACCAAAACCTAAGCGAACCAAGTGACGCTCGAAATAAATTACTTTGGTTGGACACTTAAACACGTTGTTTTGGGTTTTTTCAAGTTACCGTTACAAACCTAATAGTGCCAAGTTGTGTACTGTCTTAACGTAGACCCACACCTACACGGCGCTCCTAGATCCCATGCGGAACACCTGCAACAAACCCCTGGATTTCAACTTAAGCCCTCCCACTATATCCGCTCAAAAGAGCCAAGACCTAGCGAAAAATCTTAAGTGACTCACTTTTTGTCGTCCTCCACGAGGGCAGGGGAAGATGGCTGTCTTGTTGGAGCTTCTTGCACCTCACCGTGAAGCGCAGAAGGAAGACATGGTCGGCGCGCGGGAACAAAGGACAGCACATCCTCCTCGAGCCATTCCAGGATCCAAAATGGCCGCCGCCGGAAACCGGAAGAGGATATTACTAGACAGAGAGAGAGACACCGGCGCCATCTTGGAGGTGGCAGATCGGCCCGGAGCGACCGCAAGCCGCGAAGGCCCCACAGGCAGGAGCAGACACCTAAAGACACAGACAGAGACACTATACGAGCGACGGAAAGCAGACAGGCCCCGGGCGGCGGCGCGGACAGAGGCGCAGAAACAGGGGATAAGGGCCAATAAGAAGGGAACAGCAACATACAAGCACACACATAGCTAAGGGTACAGAAGAGAGTGGAGATCAATATCTCCCTCTAAGCCTCGGATAGACACTCCAGGGGTGCCGCTTTTTTTGCTCTTTTTTTCGGGCGCTTACAGCGTGAAGCAAGGGGCCAAATAATACTGGCAGGAGACCTGAATAGGGCGTTAAATCCAAAGCTAGATAGATGTACGGCCCCTAACCCGCCCAATAAACGGGACATGCTAACAATCTCACACGGACTTCGGAACTGTCAGCTAGTGGACATATGGAGGGAGCAACACCCACAGACCAAGGACTATACTTTTTATTCCCACCCCCATGACCGATATAGCCGGATAGATTACTTCCTTGTGTCTAGTAGACTGGTCCCACTGGTCTCCCATACGGGCATACACGATATTTCGTGGTCAGACCATGCACCTATTGAGCTGCGGTGCGAGCTACAGTTGCGAGATAGACCGGGATCGAACTGGAGACTAAATGAACTACTGCTAAAAATCCCTAAATTTGACTTAGAAATTGCAGACAAAATCAGAGAATATTTTGAAGCGAACGAGGGGAGTGTATCCTCACCTGCCACTTTGTGGGAGGCCCAAAAGGCTACCCTCCGAGGATCTCTTATGTGCCTAGCTGCTAGACGCAAAAGAGAACAAGAGAGTCAGATAAAGGAGCTGAAGGAGAAATTGGCGTCCCTGACAGAACTACATAAAACCTCCAAAAAAGAGGCAATCTTGGCTCAGATCCAAGATACCAAAAAGCAACTAAATCTAAAACTGACATCTCAAGCTGAAAAAGAAATGAGCTGGACGAAACGCCGGTTCTTCGAGAAGTCGAACAAGCCAGACACACTTCTAGCGACTAGACTCAGAAACAAACAACCATATTACCAGATACAATCAATACGCACGCAGGGAGGGGAACTTACCTCTAATCCTAAACGAATCGTAGAGGAATTTAAGTGCTACTACGAGTCGCTCTACGATGGGGGTAACGTTATTCACAGTCAAAAAACAAATAATAATCTCCGAGAATTTCTGAAAGAGGCAAATTTGCCCAAATTGAGTCGAGTGGAAAGAGAGGCACTACAGGAAGACTTCTCTTTAGAAGAGTTGACGGATTTCATAAAGTCTCTTAAGCCAGCCAAGGCGCCCGGCCCAGATGGCTACTCCAACCTCTATTACAAAAAATACTTAAAACTTCTAGCCCCACACCTATTGAAACTCTTTAATTCGATACTACAGGGAGCTTCCTTCCCGGCGCAGATGCTCCAGGCGTCCATTTCATTGATCTATAAAGCTGGAAAGGACCCGGCAGACTATAAGAGCTACCGGCCCATCACTTTAATCAATACAGATATTAAAATTTTCTCAAAACTTATAGCCAATAGAGTGGGTATCGTCCTTCCCAAGCTGATACATCCAGATCAGGTGGGGTTCATTAGTGGCAGGCAGGCGGCAGACAACACCAGAAGAATAATTGACGTAATTGATCTGGCCCAACAGCAAAATATTCCTTCTATGGTGCTCAGTCTGGACGCCGAAAAAGCGTTTGACCGGATTGACTGGCCCTACCTGAAAGAGACGCTGGGGGCGTTTGGCTTCGGAGGAAGCTTACTGGGGGCCATCTTGGCACTGTACGAGGGGCCAGCAGCGAGGGTGAGGCATCAGGGGTTCCCTTCAGAGCTTTTTCAGATTCACAGTGGCATGAGACAGGGATGCCCGTTGTCCCCTTTGCTGTTCGCCCTATGTATAGAACCCTTGGCGGCGCATATTAGGAATAGCCCGGATGTCAAGGGCATAACTTTCAAGGAGCAGTCACACAAGGTTGCCCTGTATGCTGATGATGTGATCCTGACATTATCACAGCCTCTCACCTCTCTGCCCAATGTGTTCTCAATCCTAGGGAGATTCCATCAAATTTCGGGTTTCAAAATTAATCAGGCCAAATCAGAAGCTCTCAATCTAAATCTGCCTAAATCAACCGAAAAACTAATTGGACTCAATTTTAATTTTAAATGGCAGCCCTCCACGATTAAATATTTAGGGGTTAATCTCACCAAAGACTATAAAACCTTATATAAGGCAAACTACCCACAGTTGTTTCGGACGCTAAAGGAAGACCTACGGCGATGGGCAGAATATAGCATCTCGTGGATAGGCAGGATACATAGCGTAAAAATGAATCTCCTTCCACGAGTGCTATATCTCTTTCAGACCCTCCCGATTCCCCTGCCAAGAGAAGAGATCCTCTCTTTACAGTCCGCGATAACAAAATTCATTTGGAACAAAAAAAGTCCCAGAATTAAGAAAGATATCTTGAGGAGGCCGACCTCGAGAGGGGGGCTGGGTGTGCCGTGCTTGTTCGCTTACTACGAAGCAGCTCAATTAACGCAGATTCTACAGTGGCACACAGACCCGACCCTTAGGAGATGGGTGGCACTGGAGAAGGAGTGCTGCGCTCCGGTGGATCTGAAGAACCTGATTTGGCTGCCCAAGAGTAGCCATCTACAGATGTCAACACCACTGCAGGCCATGAGAAATTCCCTGAAAATATGGGCGGCCACCAAATTTAGATGTTCTCTCACAACACAGCAGTCATTAATGACCCCCATATGGGGCAACCCAGATTTCACTCCAGGCCTGGACAGCGCTCAGTTCACAAAGTGGATTTTAGCAGGCTATCTCCGATTATATGATCTGGAGAGCAGGGATGTAATAAAATCCTTCGCTCATGTAAAAGAGGAAAAAAACATTCCAAATACCGAATTATTTAGATATTTACAGATCAGGGCCTTCTATAATAAGACCCCTATCCGGCCACGGAGAACAAATTTTGAGCAGATGTGTGCCAGACAAACGGACGCACGGGGACTAACCTCTCGAATGTACAGGGAAGTGATCTGTCCGGAGACAGCCGACGCGCCTAGACTTAATTATATGAGGCAATGGGAAGCTGACTTAGGGGACTCACTAGAGGACGACGAATGGGACAGGATCCTACAGGCAGCAGCGAAGAGCTCCATCTGTACCACACTAAACGAGAACGCCTATAAGGTCCTGATGCGATGGTACTATACCCCAACAAAACTCTCAAAATTTGTCAGAGGCTATTCCCCGCTCTGTCCCAAGCAGTGTGGGGAAAGAGCAGACATGCGCCATATGCTGTGGTCATGTGTAAAAGTGGCCCCGATTTGGGAGGAGGTCCAAGAGTGGCTGCAGCGGCTACTAGAGATCGAGGTCCCATTGGACCCATGGCTGTTCCTATTAGGCCGACGGGTCCAGGGGTTCTCGAACGCAACACACAGACTAATTGCACACTTCGCCACTGCCACTAGATGTGAGCTCGCAGCATTGTGGAAGCAACCGGAGATTCCAATTATACCCAAAATCAGAAACAGAATTTGGTTCGTCTGCCGGATGGAACAGTTGACAAGTCTGGTCAACGACACCGGCACAAACTTTCTAAAAGTTTGGTCACCTTGGTTGACACAAACAGACATCCCGGGGGTCGATCTTACCAACATACTGCAATGATAATTAGAAAAGGTGTTCTCCGGTAGCGAAACGGATCCTAGACGATAGGCCCTGAGATAAGTGACGTAAAAAGGTAGACTTAGCCAAAGCGTAACCCAAAATAGGGGAAGAAAGGGAAGTCTATAAAGACACGGAACAAAAGCCGTTGGAGTCGCTCAACCCCCCCCTCCCCCCCTCCCCCTTCCCTCCCTATCCCTGGTTCCTTTGTCCGTCAGGTATGTCATGTCACGTTATGTATGTTGATTGGAGGAGAAAAAAAGGAAATAAGGTGAATCGTTGTAAGCCAATGGATTGTGTTGACATGTATGTACTGTTTCACCTAATAAAATGAAAGTTACAAAAAAAAAAAGCGAGTGTCTCACACTCTATGATCGGAGAACGCCGGTTACCAGCACTGTTCACTCGAGCGGTTACTTCCGCATCACGTGGCCCGGCTCTCGCGAGATTTTGTCTCTGATGTTTGTGGATACACTGCTTTGGCTCCTTGGTAGGAATCGATCTCTCAGCGTGTCTCCCACTGCTCCTAACACGCCTGCCCTACACGTTTCTCCACTTCGGCTTCGTCAGGGGCTGCTGTCCTCAACTAATCCCTACCTAGGGTTTATGTATATACCTCTTGTGACTGATTGGCTGATACAGAAATTGGCTAATTGACACATTATACCAGTAGTACACAATATTAGAAAGAACCTGATCGTAGAGAAAGTTTAAGTATCACACATGTATGGAAATCTAATATTACACCATAGATTGTTACAATATAGTGATGCAACAATATAAGGAACCTTAGAATAGACATACGAATAACACATAATGTCAATTTAATGTCAAATTGATATAATAGACTGGAACTGCACTGTTCATTATAGTAGAAACCCATAAATCAATTAGAGACATGTTCGTATTAAATATTATGATATAAGATACTGTATGCTGATATTTATTTTGGAAATATTAACCCCATAGTGAATCATATATTTAATTACCCACTTTATGGGAAAATCCTTAAGGAACATAGAACCAGATAAGTCATAATATTACACATATCCTTAAGAGAGGACAGTGATGTCCCAAATTCACAGAAGGGGATCATATATTAACCCTTCATTGACAAAGTGAGAGTTTTATCCTTCAATTACCACATAACTTATTAAATTCATGTCCGAATATACAGCCAAGAGTGGTTATTTATTCATTTGAAATTAAAATTTAAATGGAAGATATTAAGCCCACATCAAAAGTATAATGGAGAATTTACTTAGTTTTTAACAATATATCTTATATTACATCATATACCCAATAGATCTGTTTATTAATCCCAATATACTAACATATTAATTGGAATCCAATATTTTGTACATTATAATAAAGTGAGGTAAATAATTAATATTTTTATCATAGTATACCCTACCTATTTTATTAGATCTCGATCTAATACATATTAATATCATTTTAAATTAAATTATATATACACCCGTGATGATAATGAATATAATACTTAAAAACATAAACTCTTAATGTTATCCAAAAATATATAAATCTAATGTGACTTCTACAACTAATGTGACTTCTAAAACTTAATCTAAACATTTCGTACATATTAAACATCATACTTCATATATTATTCAACCTATATCATTACATATTGGTTCTCCATTCTTCATTTCAATTTGTCACATAAGGGACACTTATAACTTCATATATATAACAATGAATTCATAGTAATTGACTCACAGCTTTAACTTATTGATCTTAAACATATGAAAATATATTACAAAGGTTTGATATTAATCCTGGAGGGGTTGATTTGACAATTTCGCAACATGATATTACAACACAAGGAAGAAAAAAGAAAGAAAAAAGAACAACTACAGTAGCGCATAGGAAAAATCTACAGAATAACATAATATACATAGCGATCATACAGACTAATTATGTTGATTTATCACATATCGAATATTAAGTAGGGGACTTTAGGAGCTCAGACATCTATCCGATATAGTTTAAGCTATCTATACATGCAGAGGATGATAAACAATATACCATTTGTATAATATATGTCTAGTACAGAGAACTGAAATTGAGATTTGGTTAGTGAAAGGCAATCTCAATCTTTGAGAAATGATCCCAGGACAATATCGATATTCATACCTTGTGGTATTAGAGTTTTCAAGGTATATATATCCAAAAGGTTTCTTGCCTGGATATCTTAATGACCTGGTTACCACCTCTCCAATTTGGATGAATTTAATCAATTCCAAAGAATTTCAAACCATTTGGATTTTGATCATGGTGTTCTTTAAAGTGTGTTGTAAAAAACCTCTCTCTATATTCTTTATATGTTCTGCTATTCTCAATTTCAGTTTGCGTGTCGTTCTCCCTATGTACTGTTTATTGCATGGACATTGCAACATATATATTATATAATTTGAATTGCAATGTATGAAATCCTTTATTTCGTGTTCTTCTTGTGTAATTTCAGATTTTATTTTTCTAAAGGATTTTTGCGAATTAGGGTTCAATTTACATCCTCTACATGTTTGACATTTGAAAAAACCATTAGTTATACTTTTAGGTTTAACACACTCCTTTTTTAGGCAACTTGGAGCCAAACTTTGTTTTAGATTGGGAGCCTTTGTAAATATTATTTCAGGTTTTGTTGGTAATATCTGTTGTAGAACAGGGTCTTTATGTAGAATATTCCAATGTTTATGGAATATTATTTTAATATGTTGGGAGGAATTTGTGTACCTTGTAACAAATGGTACTGAGATTTTACCCTTCTCTCCTCTTCGACCCACTTCCCCCTTTGATTTATAAGTTAATAGATCTGAACGCTCCATCTGTGTAACTTTGTTATATGCCTCATCCACTATTTCTCTCTTATATTTTCTTTCCTAAATCTATCCATTAATTCATGTGCTTGTTCATGATAGGTGTGTTCCTGTGTACAGTTACGTCTAACCCTCTGTAGTTGACCTAGAGGGATGTTGTTAATCCATTTATCTTGGTGTCCACTATCCCCCATCAAGAAATTATGGCAATCCACCTCCTTTACGTATGTCTTGGTTTCCAATATCCCATTAGACACATAAAGCTGTAAGTCTAAAAACTCAATACTTGTATGGCTGTATTTGTATGTGAATGTAAGATTGTAGGGATTTTTATTTAATTCATTCAGGAAAGTAGTTAGTAATTCCAAACTTCCATCCCATACAAACAATGTATCATCAATGTATCTATGCCAAGATACCAGATTTGCTCCGAATTCATGGCCGACCAGATGAAATTGTCCTCCCACATGCCCATAAAAATGTTGGCATAATTCGGAGCAAATCTGGTACCCATGGCAGTGCTCCTAATCTGCAGATAATATTTGTCATCATACCAAAAATAGTTATGGTTGAGTATGTGTTTTATGCAGTCCACTATAAATTTGACTTGTAGTTTGTCTAGCTCACCACTACGTACAAGATTTTCCTTTACCGCATTACACCCATGTACATGGCCTATAACTGTATAAAGCGAAGAGACATCGCAGGTAACTAATATATAGTTATCACTCCATGTCATATTTTGGACAATATTTAATATTTGTATACTATCTTGAACATAAGATTTTAATTTCTTCACTGGGTCTTTCAAAAATGTATCGATATAACCTGAAAGATTCGCGGTAAGGGACTTAATTCCAGAGACTATTGGGCGTCCGGGGGGGTTGGTGGCATCCTTGTGGAGTTTAGGTAAAAAATAGAAAATTGGGATCCTGGGAGACTCTACATTTAGATATTCCCATTCAGATTTATTAAGGATCCCGTCTCTGTATCCTTCATTCAACAATTCTAATAATTCTTTTTTATATTGTTCCGTGGGGTTACTGTTCAACACTTTGTAAGTCTCCATGTCTTCTGAGACAGAGAGTATTGCCGCTCACCAAATGTACATAAAATATATACATATAGATAGGAGGTGCATACGGGAAAAAAACACATGTATGGAGGCAGGGGAGGGTTAAAGGAGAAAAAACCCAAAAGAATTCCTATTTGCACTCACCTATACTAATAAATGGTTAGGAGAGATTCAATCCCTGGGTAAAAACCAATACACCATTTAGTGATACACAATAAAATCATTTAATATACAATTATGCAAAGACAAATACATTTTGTTAAAAGAAACAGGGGGTGGGTGCAGAGAGTGGAGTGGGCAATCTGACCTTGTATAGTCAACACACAGCTAACAGACGCAAATGCTTAGTAAAGGTATACCATGTCAGACTACTGCATAAACCCTCCTATCGTGCACACACTCTAGCATGCTACAAGCGGTGTATGCATAACATAGTCATGGAAAAGACCTCAAGCATGTTAACCTGTGTGTGTAAACTTCTAGCACTTGTGTCCTATCTCAGTGGAAATTGTGCTGAACTGCACCAGTAGTTAGGATCTGTGTTCTGCCAGAATCCCTAAGTCTCTGAGATACTGTCAGGATGTGCTCACCACAAACGAGACGGGACTGCGGTGCTGAGGTGGGATAGGATATAACGCCACTCACAGCCACGAGGGCACGTCTTGATTGAAGAGTGGTCTGGGATTCCGGGATCGGGGTAGGAGAGGTACGGATGGTAGAGGGTGCGGAAGCCAAGTCTAGGGTTAGAGAGAGAGACGTTGTCGTTTACCGTAAGCCAGAATCGGAATGCCAGAGATGAGGAGAGTCGTGATGCCGTATGCCGAGTTCGGGATGCCAGAGGTGCAGGAAGACGTAGCAGAAGCCGATCCGGTACACGAGGGAATCTGTGAAACAGAACTAGGGAGGCAGAGAGTGATGAGAACAACTGGTTCTATGCTCAGCCGACGAGTTAATGAATCTGGAGGGTATATGTAGGTATGAGGAACCAACAGCCGAGTAGCAAGGTGGGGGTGTGTGAATGGACCAGGCTGAGACAGGGATAGGTCTAGATGAGTTCCTGGAGGAGGAGCTATAAATCCTAGAAGTATTGGTGAATTGTATTGTGGCATTGAAAAAGGGTACTGTCTCTTTAAAAGGTTGGTGCGCCCCTGTGTGGCCGCGCCTCCCTGTGGCAGCGTCTGTAGCTGCGTGCGCGGACCCACGCCCTGAACCGAGGGCAGAAGAGGAGAGTAGACGTGCGCGCGCGCATAGGAGGACCGGAGCTCGGCGCCATGGGGAAGGAGTCCCTGCGAGCCGCGGGAGACCCAGACAGAGCCACAGGTGAGTAAGGAGCACGCCGTGCACGGCGTGACTCCTGCTTCCTTACAGTACCCCCCCCCTTCAGGGGCGACCTCCGGGCGTCCATTACAAGGCTTGGACGGATTCCTATGATGGGAAGCCTGAAGAAGGCGAGGTGCGTGAAGATCCCGATGGGGAATCCATGAACGTTCCTCAGGTCCGAACCCCTTCCAGTGAACCAGGTATTGTACTCCTCCTCTGGAAATCCTGGAATCCAAGATAAACTGGACCTCGTACTCCTGTTGACCCTGAATCGTAAGAGGAAGTGGAGGAGAAGTATTCTTGGAAAGCGAGGACTCTGAAATACTGGTTTAAGTAAAGATACATGGAAGACCGAAGGTATTTTCATCGAAGGTGGAAGGCGTAGATGGTAAGCCACAGGATTAACCCTCCTAACTACGGGGAAGGGAACGAGGAACTTGGGAGCAAGCTTCATGGTAGGAACCTATAGTCGGATATTCCTGGAAGAAAGCCACACCTTGTCTCCTGGAGCAAACTCCGGTACTTGACGTCGAAGGCGATCTGCCTGGAGTTTCTGTCTCCCTGTGGCTACCTTTAAGTTCTCCTGAATCCTTGTCCATAAGTCTTTCAGCCGGGAGATGCGCTTGTCCACCGCTGGTACTCCTGAGGATAGGGAGGAGAAGGGTAAACGGGAAGGATGAAAGCCACAATTAATAAAAAATGGAGATTCTTGAGTGGAATCATTGCGAAGAGAGTTAAGAGCAAACTCGGCCCAAGGAAGCAGATCCACTCAATCCTGCTGCGTATCGGTTATAAAACATCGAAGATACTGTTCCAGGTTTTTGTTGGCCCTTTCCGTCTGCCCATTGGTCTGTGGGTGGTATCCTGAAGAGAATTGAAGTGAAATCCCCAATTTTCGGGAAAAGGCACGCCAAAATTTTTATACAAATTGAGATCCGCGATCCGAAACAATGGTTGCTGGCACCCCATGAAGACGAAAAATCTCCTGAATGAAGATATCCGCAAGGCGGGAGGAATTCGGAAGACCCCTCAAAGGCACCAGGTGTGTCTGTTTGGAAAAACGATCAATGAACACAAGAATCGTATCCTTTCCCTTGGAGTCTGGAAGCTCTACAATGAAGTCCATAGAAATATGGTTCCAGGGACGACCTGGAATGGGTAAAGGAAGAAGAAGGCCTGCTGGTTTGACCCGAGGTACCTTGTTGCGAGCACAAGTACCACACGCTTTGACAAACTCCTCTACATCCTTAGCCCTCTCTGGCCACCAGAAGGTGCGTTGAACCAGGTCGTTGGTCTTCCGTATCCCCGGATGTCCTGCAGATTTAGAAGAATGGCACCATTCTAGGACCTTTTTGCGGTGTTGGAATGCCGTGTAGAGTCTTCCCTCCGGAACTTTGAGTCCTATAGGAGTCTGGGATTGTTCGGATTGAATCTTGCCCATAATATCAAAGGAGTTGGCGGACAAGATACATCTAGAAGGAATGATTGTCTCTAGCTGCTCTTAAGATTTGTCCTCAGCAAGGAACTGTCGAGAGAGAGCATCTGCTTTAAGATTCTTGGAGCCAGGAATGAAGGAGATAAGAAAATTAAATCGTGAAAAAAATAATGCCCAGCGGGCTTGCCGAGAGTTCAAACGACATGCCCCTTCCAGATAGAGAAGGTTCTTATGGTCTGTAAAAATGGTTATGGGTGTCTCTGTACCTTCTAAGAAATGTCTCCACTCCTCTAATGCCAATTTGATCGCCAAAAGCTCCCGGTTCCCGACATCGTAGTTCCGTTTTGCAGATGAAAATTTCTTCGAAAAGAAGGCACACGGGTGCAGTCTGGCTAAGGGAGATGTCCTCTGGGACAAAACAGCCCCAGCCCCGATGTCAGAAGCATCTACCTCCAAGGTAAATGGAAGTTTAGGATCCGGGTGTGTGAGGATGGGCGCAGAGACAAAAGCCCTTTTCAGCAGATCAAATGCCTGTATGGCGGTTTCAGACCATGATGAAGGATCTGCACCTTTCTTAGTGAGAGCAGTTATGGGAGATACTGTAGAGGAAAAATTGCGGATGAAACGTCGATAATAGTTCGCAAAACCCAGGAAGCGTTGCACGGCTTTGAGAGTGGTCGGGCGAGGCCAGTCCAAAATCGCCTTAAGTTTCTCTGGATCCATATTGAAACCGGAATCAGAAATAACGTAACTGAAAAACGCCACTGATTTGAGATGGAACTGACATTTCTCCAATTTCGCAAAGAGATGGTTCTCCCGAAGGCGTAACAACACCTGTTGAACGTGTTTGATGTGTTCTTGAGTGGATTGGGAAAAGATAAGGATGTCATCCAGGTAAACAATAAGAAATTTGTTAAGAATGTCCCGAAAAATCTCGTTGACAAAATCCTGGAAAACTGCTGGTGCGTTGCACAGTCCGAACGGCATCACTAGGTATTCGTAGTGGCCGTCATGGGTGTTAAAGGCAGTCTTCCACTCGTCTCCCTCTCGTATCCTTACTAAATTGTAGGCACCTCTCAGATCCAATTTAGAAAAGATAGTAGCTCCCTGGAGACGGTGAAATAGTTCGGGAATCAAGGGCAGAGGGTAGCGATTTTTGCGCGTGATGTTATTCAACCCCCGGTAGTCAATGCATGGACGGAGAGAACCGCCCTTCTTTTTGACGAAGAAGAAGCCTGCACCAACTGGAGAGGAAGATATTCTGATGAAACCCCTTTCTAAATTCTCAGCGATGTAGGTGCTCATGGCTTTCGTCTCTGGGAGAGAGAGCGGATAGGATCGTCCTCTAGGAAGAGGTGCTCCAGGAAGTAGATCAATGGGACAATCGAAAGGACGGTGCGGAGGTAGTATCTCGGAACGTGCCTTGTCAAACACATCACGGAATTCCCAGTACTCAGAAGGTAGAGAATCGATCTTCTCTGGCAGGGTAGACAACCCACCAATCCTCTGGGAAATACTGGTACAGGTCTTGGCACACGAAGTGGCCCACTGCATGGGTTCCCGATCCGTCCAGTCGATGCGAGGATTATGGAGTTGAAGCCAAGGAAGACCCACAATCAGCTCAGCCGAGGGAGAGTGTATCACATCGAGAGTAAGGAACTCCGTATGGAGATCAATGAACTGCATTAGGAGAGGCACCGTCTGTAGCGTGATAAATGCCGGTTGTAGAGGTCGACCGTCAATGGCCTCCAGACCTACTGGTGTCCTCTTGGTTATAAGCGAAATATTGTTTCGCCTAGCGAAAGTCTCATCGATGAAGTTACCAGCGGACCCGGAATCCATGAACACTCGCGCTTGAGCGTGAAACCCCTCTCCAGACAGTGTTATAGGCAACATTATCCTGGTGGGAAGTACATCCTTGACAATAGGAGAAAGGGTGAGAATTCCCAAGGAAACTCTCCTGGATTTCATTGGGAGTTGGCGTTTCCCGGCTTGTGAGGACACTGGGGTAACGTGTGACGGGAGTTGCCACAGTACATGCAGAGGCCGGCATTGCACCGACGTTGTTTCTCGGCAGGAGACAACTTGTTGCCCTCCAACTGCATTGGTTCCGGAATGTTCTCGGTAGGGGGTAACGGAGGAATGAAGGAAGGAGCAAGGTTTCTTGACACCCGTTGTCGGTAACGAGAGCGTTCGTATCTTCGTTCCTGTAGACGCTGATCTACTCGAACCGCCAGGGCGATTAACTCCTCCAAATCAGTAGGACGGTCCCGCGCCGCGAGCTTATCCTTCAGGGACTCAGACAGACCCTGCCAAAACGCAGAAGATAACGCTTCATTATTCCAACCCGTCTCACCAGCAAGAGTGCGGAACTCCACGGCATAACCGGCGACGGTACGATCTCCCTGAGTTATATGATGAATAGCCAAAGCTGCCGTTAATCTCCGTGCCGGGGTATCGAAAACTCTTTGGAACTCCTCGACGAAGAGATCGATGTCCTGTGTGAGAGGCCCTTGTTGTTCCCAGATGGGAGAAGCCCATGCCAGTGCCTGGTCGGTGAGCAGAGACAGGATATAGCCGACCCTGGAAATGGAAGAGACAAAACGAGAGGGAGAGAGACGAAATTGGATGAGGCATTGGTTAAGGAAGCCCCTACATCCTTGGGGATCCCCAGCATAGTGTTTGGGAGGAGGAATACGAGGTTCCAGGGCAAACGGAGGAGTGGGAAAGGTAGTTGCAGGTGCAGGGGAAGCTCCGGGTGACAGTTGCCGAGTGAGAGCTCGAACTTGAACCGTAAGGGAGTGAACACTTTGCTGCAACGTATCCGTCCGTCTATCTGCTTGTTCCAGATAAGTCTCTAGTCTGGTAAAAAGAGCAGTATGGGCATTAATAGTGCGCTCCACCTCAGCGGGGTCCATGTTTGTAGGGCTGAGCATAATGTCAGGATGTGCTCACCACAAACGAGACGGGACCGCGGTGCTGAGGTGGGATAGGATATAACGCCACCCACAGCCACGAGGGCACGTCTTGATTGAAGAGTGGTCTGGGATTCCGGGATCGGGGTAGGAGAGGTACGGATGGTAGAGGGTGCGGAAGCCAAGTCCAGGGTTAGAGAGAGAGACGTTGTCGTTTACCGTAAGCCAGAATCGGAATGCCAGAGATGAGGAGAGTCGTGATGCCGTATGCCGAGTTCGGGATGCCAGAGGTGCAGGAAGACGTAGCAGAAGCCGGTCCGGTACACAAGGGAATCTGTGAAACAGAACTAGGGAGAGTGATGAGAACAAGGTTCTATGCTCAGCCGACGAGTTAATGAATCTGGAGGGTATATGTAGGTATGAGGAACCAATAGCCGAGTAGCAAGGTGGGGGTGTGTGAATGGACCAGGCTGAGACAGGGATAGGTCTAGATGAGTTCCTGGAGGAGCTATAAATCCTAGAAGTATTGGTGAATTGTATTGTGGCATTGAAAAAGGGTACTGTCTCTTTAAAGGGTTGGTGCGCCCCTGTGTGACCGCGCCTCCCTGTGGCAGCGTCTGTAGCTGCGTGCGCGGACCCACGCCCTGAACCGAGGGCAGAAGAGGAGAGTAGACGTGCGCGCGCTCGCATTGGAGGACCGAAGCTCGGCGCCATGGGGAAGGAGTCCCTGCGAGCCGCGGGAGACCCAGACAGAGCCGCGGGTGAGTAAGGAGCACGCCGTGCACGGCGTGACTCCTGCTTCCTTACAGATACATAATCACTGCCTCCTTAGTCAGGGAATGTATTGTGGATCTCCCTTAGAAGTACCCAATATATTGTCTCAGATTCCCCCCATATGGAGTCCCGACATACAAGCTCCCAAAGCGGAGACAAATCATCAACAGTGTTTGTCAGTCGGGCAGCAAACCAGCTCTGCAGTACAGTGTGAAAGTCTGCTATTCACTGCTGCAGACTCAGCTCAGTGATATATGACCTAGTATCTTAGGCAGAAGGCAGCTCCCACGTTACTCTCTGTTCCGCACTCTCTGATGACGTCACAGGTATGACGTCATTAAAACCGACTATCGTTTCGCGCACTTGCGCTTTGTCAAGGTAGGAGAGAGTATAGAGACAGTCCCTTCCCTGGTGTTTTGTAATGATCGCCCGGGGGAGTGGCTTTGCAGATAGGCCAATCACCACCAGGGGAGGTGAATATATTAGCTGGATCGTGGCTATGTCACAGCTGATTTAACCCTATAAATGCCAGTTTTGATCCTTAAATAGGGTAAATATACCACACGCGTACCTCTTGCTGTTAGCACTTCAGGGGGCAGTAATGAGGCTCATATTGATCTCATTATTTATTAACGAAGGCATTATGCCATAAAAATGATAAAGATCCTGCGGGGTGCAGGTGTAGGTCACTCCCTAGAAGTAGTAATAGTGTATAAGGTAGTTATATATGTGCCCATGCGATTGAGGTAAGTACCCTCTTGTTATTCCCATAGAACAAATGCTATAGATATATGGGGATGTAGGAGTGTGTGGACCTTAGATGACCGCCTCTACAAGTCAAAATGGTCATGGGGAGTATAGGACCCCCACTGTATACCCGGATCCCCATGATAACACTGTTAGCCCAGATACTCCTGATGGCCATCCTGGGAAGGGCACAGAAGATGATAGTGACAATGATGGAAAATGACAGAAGTGTTCACGCCTAGCAATATAGAGGGTTAGGAGGATAGAAGTATCACAAAAAGGGGGAATAAATTTACCCCTCATTAAGTCCTTTAGGGGAAAGGGTCTGGAGTGTAAATATCCATCTGCACTCACGTTGCATCAGACGCTTATCCCAGTCCCCTTTGCGTGACCCCCATGGTAGATGCTCTATGCCGCAGAATGTGAGATATTGGGATCACCATTGTGTTCAGCATGGATGTGGCGTGCGACTGGGGTATCCAAGGTGTTTCTAATGGATCCCAGGTGTTCAAGGATCCTCACCTTTAGTGCCCGGTGTGTCTTACCCACATATCGCACGCCACATCTGCAGGTGATAAGATATATCACCCCAACTGTGAGACAATTGATATAGTCTTTGATAGTGAATACAGTAGTCTCTGCTTGATCTGTAAAGTTTTTAGGTGTCTTCATAAAAGGGCACGCTTTGCAGCGACCACATGGGTAAGACCCCAACGGTCGCCTATCACCTAGCCATGTTCTCTGTTTTTGTATTGCAAAATGGCTGTGAACTAATCTGTCTTTGAGGTTTCTCGCCCTTCTACATTTCATGGTCGGTCTCTCCTGAAGCACCTGTCTAAGATCTGGATCGTTTATTAGGATATGCCAGTGTGTTGAAAATGCCACGCAAACCATCCCACTGGTTGTTGTAATCACCAATAAATCTGATGATTTGTTTCTCTTGTGACGCTATTTGTTGTCTATCCCCCAACAGTGTTGTGCATGATGTATCCCTTGCTCTTCTAAATGCCTTTTTGATGGAGTTTTTGGAGTAGCCACGCTCGGCAAATCTCAGGTCCATATCCACCGCTTGCTTTTTATACTCTTTAAGTGTCGTGCAGTTCCTGCACAACCTCAAGTATTGGCCGTGGGTATGTTTCTGATTATATGTCCAGGGTGGTGACTGTCTGCGCGCAGGAGACTATTTGTGGCAGTAGTCTTCCTATATATTGTAGTGGTTAATTTCCCATCTGATTGCTTAGAGACAGTCAGATCCAAAAAATTCAAATATATATCGCTTACCTCCATCGTGAGTCTTAAATTGTGATCGTTCATATTAAGTAAATTCACAAATTGGCCTAGAAGTTGTTTGGGGCCGCTCCATAACATGATAATGTCATCGATGTAGTGGCCCCACCACTCAACATGTCCTGTGTATTCTGCCAGGGCATCGCTGAAGACCACCGTTTCCTCCCACCAGCCTAGATATAGATTGGCGTAGGTGGGAGCACAAGTGGTCCCCATTGCGGTGCCCTGGATCTGATGGTATATCTTTTGATCAAAAAGGAAGTAGTTCCAACAAAATCCAACAGTTGAAGGATAAAATCATTATGTGCGTAGCACCCTGTGTCGCGCTGAATGAGGAAATGCGTAATGGCTTTAAGTCCAACTGGGTGGGGGATATTGGTGTACAGCCCCTCCACATCTAGTCCTACAAGTAAGGTATCGAGGGTTACTACTACGTCCTCTAGTCTCAACAAGACGTCTTTTGTGTCCCTTAGGAAGGATGGCAGTGTGTTTACAAATTGGCGGAGGACAGTATCAATATATACACTTGCGTTGGATGTCAAATTGCCGATTCCTGAGACTATTGGTCTCCCTGGAGGCGGCAATTTTTTCTTGTGGATTTTTGGCAAGTGGTAAAATGTCGCAACGCGAGGACACTTCACCATAATGAAATCAAACTCATGTTTAGAAATGACCTTATTGTTAAGGCCATCGGTCAAGATATTCTGCAGTTGGTTTCTAAACATATTAGTGGGGTCTTCTGTGAGTATCCTATAGCTCATGTGATCTGATAATAAGCGTTATTATGTATTGCCCCGTCTCACCTATGTAGTAGCAGCCTCCTGGGCATTTCATGCACATGATGAGGTACACGACATTGCTGGAGGAACAGGTGAACCTTCCTCTGATTTTGTATTCCCAATTCCTGTGTGGTATTTGTATTGTGTGCCCCTGTGTAGAGCATTGCGCAGGTTTTGCATCTTGGGTCCTGGCATGGTTTCGTCCCGCATTCAGTTGTACTGTTGAATACTTTACTCCTCACCATAATATTCTTGAGATTATGTGGTTGTCTGTATATATTAACTCCCACTCCACACACCCCTTTTGTAAAGCACTGTATACACTGTGGGCTCTTCATTCATTTATATTCACATAGATATACACACACACACTCTCTTACATCACTTTCTTTCAGGAACCATTTAACACCTCTAGCCATAAATCTCATCCTCACCGTGGGAAGGACAAGCACAGATAACATTCCAAGAGACACTGTTTTTAAGTATACCGTTTGCTTGCTTCATTCATTTTAACATCGCCGGAAGAAGAGATCAGTGTATCTCGAAAGCTCGCACAAATAAAAGCATTTCGTTAGCCACAGAACGGTATCATCTATTTATTTTTTGATTATTGAAGCTCGGCTAACACGGTACTGATACCTCTACATGAAAATATGGAAGATACCACATTGAACCACACTCATATGAAGCTTAAGGATTTACTGAAAAAAACAGGCACAACTAGACAGCGATATCATCTTCCTCAGCAAATGCAAAAAGGAGCATCTGATCCCGAAAGGACTCGTCCTCAATAACCCACTTGCCAACACATACAACACAATATTCTCCCAACAACTGTGCAACAGGAACTCAGAAAGATTAAGGAACCATCTGTTCAAATCTGTTACAGCAACATGAGAAAGACAAAAGAGATGATAGACTGCATATTGGAGACAAGAGAAATACACACAGACACATGAGAGGACTCCAAACATTCCATGAAAAGCTCCTAAAGGGTCTAATTAGCAATAAGGAAAAGAAACTGCACAGACTGAGGTTAAGAATGAGATACTCTGCAGCAGCCAGCACAACAACTAATAACACAAACATTGACAGTCACCAAGACCAGGACTGCACTATTAACCTCTCAGACTACACACCTAATCAAGCAGAATCCTCAGTATTATCAAAGGGTCCCACATCCTGCCCTACCAAGCCTATGGACAAGATTGAGCTGTGCAGTGACCTGGAAGAATTCTTCAGAAGGTTGCGTCTTAAGGAGTTCTTCCACAACAGACACAACCAAGATTATGCCAACACTGCAGAAGGAGAGCCGCTGCACATGAGCAGGGAGAAGCAAAAATCCAACTGGATCCCACAAACTGGGCGCAACCCCACAATGGACCGGTACATTGAAAGCTTCAGACACAGAGCCAAAACCACCATCCAGGACAAAGTAAGGAAACAAACATATAATCTGACACTGATGAGAGGAGAGCCATAGAATCGCTAAAGGCCAACCACAACATAACAATCAAAACTGCGGACAAGGGAGGAGCAGTGGTCATAATGAACACCACAGACTACCTGCGGGAAGCACACAGGCAACTCTCTGATTCAAAGTATTACACTTAACTGCAGGAGGATCCAACTAAAAAATACATGAGAGAACTCAACAGGATCATTAAAACACTCCCGATCCGCACAAGAGAACAAATTCTGGATCTGATACCAGCTAACCCAAAACCTGGCACATTCTACATGCTCCCTAAAATTCACAAAGAGGGTAACCCTGGTCGCCCTATTATCTCTGGATCTGGCACACACCGAGAATATTTCTGGCTGGGTGGAGGGCATTCTAAAACCACTTGTCAGGAACACACCCAGCTAAATCCAGGATACCACCGACCTGCTAAACAAACTGAATGCCATTGGCCCCCTCCCAACAGGAACACTACTAGAAACCATGGATGTAGAGTCACTTTATACTAACATCCCCCACGAGGATGGTATTTCAGCCTGCAGATACTTTCTGGGACCGCAGAAGCCACTCACAGAGACAGTGACTAAATGCATCGAATTTATTCTGACCCATAACTACTTCATATTTGGAAATGACATACCTCAAGACAAGCGGGACCGCTATGGGTACTCGGATGGCGCCACAGTATGCCAATCTGTTCTGTGCAAAACTGGAAAGTGACTTTCTTTCCACCTGTCACTTGAAACCCCTTACATACTTTTGCTACATCGAGGACATCCTCCTGATTTGGACCTCCGGCGAACAGGACCTCCTACAGTTCTATGACAACTTCAATATGTTCCACCCGACCATCAACCTCAAACTCACCCATTCCCCGGATGAAGTACATTTCCTACACACCACCATTACTATAAAGAACAACCAACTACAGACTTCTGTATACCGCAAACCTACAGACAGAGCCAGCTATTTGAGGGACACAGCTTCCACCTGACACACACCAAATATGCAACCATCTACAGTCAAGCCATACGCTACAACCGGATATGCTCCAACACAGCAGACAGAGACCAGCGGATTAAAGCCTTGAGATCAGATTTTATAAACCGTGGATATAACCACAGAATTGTAGACCAGCGAATTCACAAAGCCACCAGAATACCAATAAGTTATCTCCTTGAATAGAAACAGAAGGAGACAAGCGACAGGGTACCTTTGGTGGTCACATATAACCCACACCTAGGAGCCCTACGCAAGATCGACAGGGAACTACAACCCATCCTCCAGGAAGATACAAGACTGCAACAGGTCTTCCCTGAAGCACCCTTATTATCATACAGACAACCTCATAATCTCAAGAATATTATGGTGAGGAGTAAAATATTCAACAGTACAACTGAATGCGGGACGAAACCATGCCAGAACCCAAGATGCAAAACCTGTGCAATGCTCTACACAGTGGACACATTACAAATACCACACAGGAATCGGGAATACAAAATCAGAGGAAGGTTCACCTGTTCCTCCAGCAATGTCGTGTACCTCATCATGTGCATGAAATGCCCAGGAGGCTGCTACTACATAGGTGAGACGGGGCAGGGGCTAAACAAGAGAATGAACCTGCATCGCCACAGCATCACACGCGGAACAAGAGACAGTCCTGTCGGCAAACATTTCTCTGACTCTGGCCATAAGATGAACGATCTGAGGGTTGCCATACTCAAAGGTAATCTAAAACACTGAAGGAGAGACGTTGCATGAATATAAATTTATGCAACTTTTCGGGACACTTAACGGTGGCCTAAACAGAGATCGAAATTTTATGAGTCATTACTGACACAAGTGAACTCTCTCCCCATGAGCGCTTAAGACCATGTCTGTACATACTGTGCTATATGTATGCACACACAGCTGTCTCTTACACATACCATTACTCCTTGTTTTTCCATCCCTATACACCAATAGGGACCACATAGTATCCACACAGCCTTTTAGTTATGCTACAATCTCTCACATTTTGATCATGGTGTTCAAAAAGTGTTTTGATACACTGTGTTGTAAAAAACCTATCTCTATATTCTTTATATGTTCTGCTATTCTCAATTTCAGTTTGCGTGTTGTTCTCCCTATGTACTGTTTATTGCATGGACATTGCAACATATATATTATATAATTTGAATTGCAATCTATGAAATCCTTTATTTCGTGTTCTTCTTGTGTGATTTCAGATTTTATTTTTCTAAAGGATTTTTGCGAATTAGGGTTCAATTTACATCCTCTTCATGTTTGACAAAAACCATTAGTTATACATATAGGTTTAACACACTCCTTTTTTAGGCAACTTGGAGCCAATCTTTGTTTTAGATTGGGAGCCTTTGTAAATATTATTTCAGGTTTTGTTGGTAATATCTGTTGTAGAATAGGGTCTTTATGTAGAATATTCCAATGTTTATGGAATATTCTTTTAATATGTTGGGAAAATTCGTGTACCTTGTAACAAATGGTACTGAGATTTTACCCTTCTCTCCTCTTTGACCCACTTCCCCCTTTGATTTATAAGTTAATAGATCTGAATGCTCCATCTGTGTAACTTTGTTATATGCCTCATCCACTATTTCTCTCTTATATTTTCTTTCCTAAATCTATCCATTAATTCATGTGCTTGTTCATGATAGGTGTGTTCCTGTGTACAGTTACGTCTAACCCTCTGTAGTTGACCTAGAGGGATGTTGTTGATCATTTATCTTGGTGTCCACTATCCCCCATCAAGAAATGATTGCAATCCACCTCCTTTACGTATGTCTTGGTTTCCAATATCCCATTAGACACATAAAGCTGTAAGTCTAAAAACTCAATACTTGTATGGCTGTATTTGTATGTGAATGTAAGTTTGTAGGGATTTTTATTTAATTGATTCAGAAAAGTAGTTAGTAATTCCAAACTTCCATCCCATACAAACAATGTATCATCAATGTATCTATGCCAGGATACCAGATTTGCTCCGAATTCATGGCCCGACCAGATGAAATTGTCCTCCCACATGCCCATAAAAATGTTGGCATAATTCGGAGCAAATCTGGTACCCATGGCAGTGCCCCTAATCTGCAGATAATATTTGTCATCATACCAAAAATAGTTATGTTTGAGTATGTGTTTTATGCAGTCCACTATAAATTTGGCCTGTAGTTTGTCTAGCTCACCACTACGTACAAGATTTTCCTTTACCGCATTACACCCATGTACTGCACCGACACACTTTATTCGAGCAAATACCCGGTATGTACCTGGCAGATACCTGGAATGCGCCACTCCTCACCTCTGACAAGCCCCGTTGCATTTGCCTTCCCAGCCTGGGTTCATGCCTGGCTGATGGGCGGCTGATCTGTTAAATGATAATGATTAGGATTTAATAGGCTGCAATGCTTCGCGTGTCTACCAGATGGCATAAATTCATGAATTGTAATTCAGTATATATATATATACTGTGCAGTATTGCAGCCAGCGGGAATAAAATGCTTCAATCCCTGCTTGGAAAATAACTCAATGCACTCGGGCAGAAAACAGTCACAAACCTCAATACACCCGGGTATACCCGAATTCGTGGGACTAGCCAAGCTCGAATAAAGTGTGTCGCCAGTGTACATGGTCTATAACTGTATAAAGCGAAGAAACGTCACAGGTAACTAATATATAGTTATCACTCCATGTCATATTTTGGACAATATTTAATATTTGTATACTATCTTGAACATAAGATTTTAATTTCTTCACTGGGTCTTTCAAAAATGTATCGATATAACCTGAAAGATTCGCGGTAAGGGACTTAATTCCAGAGACTATTGGGCATCCGGGGGGGTTGGTGGCATCCTTGTGGAGTTTAGGTAAAAAATAGAAAATTGGGATCCTGGGAGACTCTACATTTAGATATTCCCATTCAGATTTATTAAGCATCCCGTCTCTGTATCCTTCATTCAACAATTCTAATAATTCTTTTTTATATTGCTCCGTGGGGTTACTGTTCAACACTCTGTAAGTCTCCATGTCTCCCAACAATCTGTGAGATTACCTACCATAGTCTCTCCTATTCAGGATAACCTCCACCACCCCCCCCCCCCCCGCCTTATCTGCAGGTTTTTTAACAATATCATCTCTTTTTGAGTGTTCTCCCACTGCTTCTAGCTTGCATTTAGTCAGATTATTTATAGTTCTAGATTTCTTTTCCTTTCCAAGTTTCTCGATATCATCTTGTACCAATTTAGTAAAGGTATCTATTTGTCCCCCTTTTAGATAACTGGGAAAAAAGATCAAATTTTTTCTACACGGTGTATGCACAAATCTTTCACAGGTGATTAAATTGCCATGGGTCACCTCATGTATTACTTTTTGTTTCAGAAAATATTTTTTAAGTGTTAAATTCCGGGCAAATTTACTGATATCAATATAGGTATTAAAGGTATTAATCTTATTGGTTGAAGCAAAAATAGAAAACAACAGTAGATGGCGCTCTAATACTTAAACTTAATGTGTAGGTGAATATAAATGTATAAATATACAAAAATATATGTGCAAAGTGAATAATTAAGTAAAATTAAACAAGTGCAAATAAGTACAAACAAAATCACTCAAACCCTTAGATGGACTGTTTCAAGGTCCAGGAAATCAGTAAACACAGGAGAACCAGGGGAGCGGTGGTACCTTAAAAGGAAAACAAAATCTACATAGTGCAAATTTATAAACACAGTGAAGTGGTTTCCAAGTAGTACTTAGAAAGCTAAAGCAAGGCTATAGCAGGTATAACCAGCAACAAGGTATGGTACAAAACCAAAGGAGGAGCTTCGATCTCAAGCGGAGACAGACATAGACAGAGCCAAGGATAAAAACAAACAGTTTATCCACACACGAGTAAAATGGAGGCTTACAAGATCCAAATGGATAAACAGCATATGGAGTAGGTGATCTTACGATCACTTCACGTCGCTGCTGCTGCTGCACGCCACCCGACTGTGTCTCGATCAGCAGCCGTCACGTCACTTCCGGGATTCCGGCCGTTTGGAGATGACGTCACGGACTCAGTATTCTCTCTCCCTCTCAGTCGTAGGGTCACGCTCTACGCGTTTCGACGTTCTAAATGACGTCTTCATCAGGAGTAGCTGTGACCTGCTCTAGGGGTCTTTTTATACCCATTCGAACTTACATTAACCCCTCCTCCAAAAGTTAACTGTTAAAACACCAATTACCTATCGACGATATATTCTTTATCTGGAGAGGAAATGAAGAAAGTCTGGTGAGATTTATCCACTATCTAAACGATAACCCTTTGAACCTGAAGTTTTCCTGCGAATATAGTCAGGAAAGGGTTAATTTTTTGGATATAACTGTAATCATTGATGGTGGATCAATCAGCACTCAGACTTTCTTCAAAGAGGTGGATATCAATAACTATATATCACCCCTTAGCTGCCATCACCCTAAATGGCTAAAAAGTGTGCCATACGGACAACTGAGGCGTATCAGAAGAAATTGTTCTGATAACAATACCTTCCAGAAACAATCTCTTTTCTTGCAGAATAGATTTAAAGAAAAAAACTATGAAAACAAGACCATCAAAGATGCGGTAGAAAGAGTAGAAGGTTTAGAAAGAAAGAACCTTTTGATTGACAATGTTAAAACAAAGAACAAAAAAAAATTGACTTCACTTTCCTAACAAACTATAATAGACAGTCAGAAAGGATAACAAAAATAGTCCGCAAACATTGGCACATCATTAAAAATTATCCAATATTGGGTGATACAGTCCCTGATCAACCGATGGTAATTTTTAAAAAAGCAAACACTTTAAAAAATAAGTTAGCACCAAGCGCCTTACCTAAGATCAATAACAAAATTAATAGGTGGTTGCCACAAATTAAGGGCTTTTTTGGATGCACAACATGCACTGCATGTAAATTCAGAGCGGATGATAAATTTGGGTTTATGTCTAACATCTCCAAACAAAAATTCCAAATTAAACAGCACACCACATGTAAAACTGATCATGTGATTAACCTAATACAATGTCCCTGTGGGCTACATTACGTGGGTCAAACCACTAGGCCCATAAGGACACGTGTTCTTGAACACGTTGGTAATATTAGAAGAGGGGTTACAACCCACTTATTATCACATCATTTTATTTTAAAACATAACGGTGACCCATCAGGCCTGAGGTTCACTGTCCTTGAGCAGGTGCTGCCCCACTGGAGGGGTGGTGACAGAAATACTGCACTTAAAAAAAGAGAAAGCTTTTGGATTTTTTCATTAAAAACTTTAGTTCCTCAGGGCCTGAATGTAGATTTTGAATTGGGTGCCTTTTTATAAAACTTTTTATGGAATTTCTTTTTTATGAAATGTTTAATAAATTGTTGCCATCTGCTCTGTATGTGTCCATTATATAAGGTATACTGATATATGAATAATGTGATTTTTATCTTTAAAGTTATTTCTTCACTAAATTCCTTTTTGTTTCATATCTTTAAGACACATCAATCGTCGTTCCATATCATTTTCCCAGTATAGGGATTCACATATGTTTTAATGTTTTAACTTTTAATATTTGAAATAATTGTGTTTAATAATAAAATTGTGTGTAATATTAAAAGTACGATTCTTTCCTTATGAAGTTAAAAGGAGAATCTTTTTAGTGTGGTTATTTTAAGAATTGTAGAAATTTCTGCTTAAACTATAACACCTAGATATATGGGGGATGTATTCCAGCTGCCCATAGGTAATTGGTGTATTAACAGTTAACCTTTTGGAGGAGGGGTTAATGTAAGTTAGAATGGGTATAAAAAGACCCCTAGAGCAGGTCACAGCTACTCCTGATGAAGACGTCATTTAGAACGTCGAAACGCGTAGAGCGTGACCCTACGACTGAGAGGGAGAGAGAATACTGAGTCCGTGACGTCATCTCCAACCGGCCGGAATCCCGGAAGTGACGTGACGGCTGCTGATCGAGACACAGTCGGGTGGCGTGCAGCAGCAGCAGCGACGTGAAGTGATCGTAAGATCACCTACTCCATATGCTGTTTATCCATTTGGATCTTGTAAGCCTCCATTTTACTCGTGTGTGGATAAACTGTTTGTTTTTATCCTTGGCTCTGTCTACTGTATGTCTGTCTCCGCTTGAGATCGAAGCTCCTCCTTTGGTTTTGTACCATACCTTGTTGCTGGTTATACCTGCTATAGCCTTGCCTTAGCTTTCTAAGTACTACTTGGAAACCACTTCACTGTGTTTATAAATTTTCACTATGTAGATTTTGTTTTACTTTTAAGGTACCACCGCTCCCCTAGTTCTCCTGTGTTTACAGATTTCCTGGACCTTGAAACAGTCCATCTAAGGGTTTGAGTGATTTTGTTTGTACTTATTTGCACTTGTTTAATTTTACTTAATTATTCACTTTGCACATATATTTTTGTATATTTATACATTTATATTCACCTACACATTAAGTTTAAGTATTAGAGCGTTATCTACTGTTGTTTTCTATATTTGTTCTGTTTTTTAGATAGGCTGCACTACTTAATCATATTGTCACTATGGAAGATATTGAGATAGATAGTAATTCTTCCACTATTTTTTCTAGAAGACACACTAAAGTGGTGGACTTTAATAGCCTTCTTAAATTAGATCTAGATAAGTCACCCATCGTTGGGGAGGCTAATATCTTAGAGGCTGAATTTGAAAAACTAGAAAAGCTACTTATTAAAGATATTAAGAAATTTTGGGACTATACTTTCTTAGAACAATATGTTTTGAGCAATAGAGTCCCGAGAGGTCTAAGATTAAATAAAGATCCATCTTTAGACTTTGAGGATGAGACCTTTCTTGATAAGTGGTATAACCTCTTGGAAAAATGTTCACATGATTTAATGAATTTAATCATAGAACAACAAAAAAAACATGTGTTACAAATTGACATAGAGGTAAAAGAGGTTGAAGAGAGGATTGGCAGACTGGACCAAACTACCCTTTTTAAAGAGAAAGATTCTAAATTACAAAACAACCTAGACAAATTTTGGAAAGAGACGATTACAAAAAAAGTAAAAAAATACTTGAGAGATGAGGAGGACTACAAAAATGGTCCCCCAAGAAAAATTGAACCTATTGCTAAAAAAGATAATGATAATGAAAAACCCCCCAAGAAAACCCCGATAAAGGCCTTACCCAAATTAGATAAACCAAAGGGAGAGAAAACACCTAGAAAATATCCCCCCAAAAAATCTAGGAAAAGCCCTGAAAGAGATAATTGGAGAACAAAACAGCCAAAAAAACAAGCTAAGGCACAGATAAGTACAGAGATAACTCCAAAAAGAAATATGAGTACAGACTGTGACTCAGAAGGGGAAACTAGTATCAGCAATAGGAGAGACCAGAGAGAAGCCCAAAGGGATAAAATGTTCCGAAAGGGTGGTCTCAAATTAGGAAACAATAAGGATTTTTTAGGGGAGGGCGGGTCCACTTCTTTTCAGGGAGCGAATCGTTATGCTCCGATGAAGGAAAGGGACCCCTCCTCGGAAAGGAAGAAAAGAGGAAGAAACTACGAAAACGGGGAAGAGGGACAAAAGAAACACCTCAAAAAAAGCAAAAGGTGAATAACATTTTTAACTTAAGTTCTAAAGTACTATCACAATCTGAACAATCAGTTATCTCGAGAGGCTTGAAGTTTGCTCCTACTGCAGGCCCAAGCAGTTTCGGCCTCTTTATAGACGCCCAGAGATTTCTAAGAAAACTCACGATTAAAAGATTTTTTAGACAAAAAGATGTAGAACTAAGAACTATGGAAAATTCTAAAATAGAATTTAACAAAATGAATGCAAAATCATCTAAAGAAATACCTATACTGGTATATTCAGGGCTAACATTGCCATCCACATTTTACCCTAAACACATGAAAGGGAAGAACTTGGACGTGTTTACCCAACTGGTAAAGAGAGATTTTGAAAAACTAGTATTATCAGAAGAAAAATTTGTTAATAATCTAAATAAAAGTGAGAGAGAAGCACTCAAAAATCTCCAGGATGATACATGTGTGGTAATAAAGCAGGCTGATAAAGGGGGTGGTGTTGCTATTATAAATAGAGAGGATTACATCATAGAATCAAATACGATTTTGGGTGATGAGAATACCTACACACCTTTGAAAAAAGACCCTACAGTCGAATTTCAAAAAGAAATAAAAATGCTGCTTGATAAAGGTAAAGCTGAGGAAATAATCAATGAGAGTGTATACAAGTTTTTATATAAAGAACATCCCATTAGACCAATTTTCTATTACCTCCCCAAACTCCATAAAAGCCTTACAAACCCCCCTGGGAGACCCATTATAGCAGGGATTGACTCACTGACTTCGAATCTATCCGCATATATAGATACCTATCTGCAGACATATGTAAAGAAACTCCCATCATATCTTAAGGATACGACGGATATCCTGCGTATATTGGCAAGTCAAGTATTGGAAGAAGGGTGGTTCTTAGCTACGTGCGATGTAACCTCTCTATACACGTGCATTAGCCACAGAGATGGGCATGAAGCTATAGATAGAGTTTTGTCAAGAGATCTTGCCATGCCCCATGAACAGGCAAACTTCATTCTGGATGGTATCAAGTTTATTCTTGAACATAATTATTTTTTATTCGAGGGAACATACTATCTCCAGAAGTGTGGTACCGCCATGGGCACAAAATTTGCACCCAGCTACGCAAATCTTCTCATGGGTGCATGGGAGGAGGACTATATTTGATCCATTGCGGAGCTGGGTGCTGATTTGTGCCTATGGCGGAGATATATCGACGATATATTCTTTATCTGGAGAGGAGATGAAGAAAGTCTGGTGAGATTTATCCACTATCTAAACGATAACCCTTTGAACCTGAAGTTTTCCTGCGAATATAGTCAGGAAAGGGTTAATTTTTTGGATATAACTGTAATCATTGATGGTGGATCAATCAGCACTCAGACTTTCTTCAAAGAGGTGGATATCAATAACTATATATCACCCCTTAGCTGCCATCACCCTAAATGGCTAAAAAGTGTGCCATACGGACAACTGAGGCGTATCAGAAGAAATTGTTCTGATAACAATACCTTCCAGAAACAATCTCTTTTCTTGCAGAATAGATTTAAAGAAAAAAACTATGAAAACAAGACCATCAAAGATGCGGTAGAAAGAGTAGAAGGTTTAGAAAGAAAGAACCTTTTGATTGACAATGTTAAAACAAAGAACAAAAAAAAATTTGACTTCACTTTCCTAACAAACTATAATAGACAGTCAGAAAGGATAACAAAAATAGTCTGCAAACATTGGCACATCATTAAAAATGATCCAATATTGGGTGATACAGTCCCTGATCAACCGATGGTAATTTTTAAAAAAGCAAACACTTTAAAAAATAAGTTAGCACCAAGCGCCTTACCTAAGATCAATAACAAAATTAATAGGTGGTTGCCACAAATTAAGGGCTTTTTTGGATGCACAACATGCACTGCATGTAAATTCAGAGCGGATGATAAATTTGGGTTTATGTCTAACATCTCCAAACAAAAATTCCAAATTAAACAGCACACCACATGTAAAAATGATCATGTGATTTACCTAATACAATGTCCCTGTGGGCTACAGTACGTGGGTCAAACCACTAGGCCCATAAGGACACGTGTTCTTGAACACGTTGGTAATATTAGAAGAGGGGTTACAACCCACTTATTATCACATCATTTTATTTTAAAACATAACGGTGACCCATCAGGCCTGAGGTTCACTGTCCTTCAGCAGGTGCTGCCCTACTGGAGGGGTGGAGACAGAAATACTGCACATAAAAAAAGAGAAAGCTTTTGGATTTTTTCATTAAAAACTTTAGTTCCTCAGGGCCTGAATGTAGATTTTGAATTGGGTGCCTTTTTATAAAACTTTTTATGGAATTTCTTTTTTATGAAATTTTTAATAAATTGTTGCCATCTGCTCTGTATGTGTCCATTATATAAGGTATACTGATATATGAATAATGTGATTTTTATCTTTAAAGTTGTTTCTTCACTAAATTCCTTTTTGTTTCATATCTTTAAGACACATCAATCGTCGTTCCATATCATTTACCTAGTATAGGGATTCACATATGTTTTAATGTTTTAACTTTTAATATTTGAAATAATTGTGTTTAATAATAAAATTGTGTGTAATATTAAAAGTACGATTCTTTCCTTATGAAGTTAAAAGGAGAATCTTTTTAGTGTGGTTATTTTAAGAATTGTAGAAATTTCTGCTTAAACTATAACACCTAGATATATGGGGGATGTATTCCAGCTGCCCATAGGTAATTGGTGTATTAACAGTTAACCTTTTGGAGGAGGGGTTAATGTAAGTTAGAATGGGTATAAAAAGACCCCTAGAGCAGGTCACAGCTACTCCTGATGAAGACGTCATTTAGAACGTCGAAACGCGTAGAGCGTGACCCTACGACTGAGAGGGAGAGAGAATACTGAGTCCGTGACGTCATCTCCAACCGGCCGGAATCCCGGAAGTGACGTGACGGCTGCTGATCGAGACACAGTCGGGTGGCGTGCAGCAGCAGCAGCGACGTGAAGTGATCGTAAGATCACCTACTCCATATGCTGTTTATCCATTTGGATCTTGTAAGCCTCCATTTTACTCGTGTGTGGATAAACTGTTTGTTTTTATCCTTGGCTCTGTCTATGTCTGTCTCCGCTTGAGATCGAAGCTCCTCCTTTGGTTTTGTACCATACCTTGTTGCTGGTTATACCTGCTATAGCCTTGCTTTCGCTTTCTAAGTACTACTTGGAAACCACTTCACTGTGTTTATAAATTTGCACTATGTAGATTTTGTTTTCCTTTTAAGGTACCACCGCTCCCCTGATTCTCCTGTGTTTACTGGTTGGAGCAAAAGCCAAACCTTTCTGTAGTATACTAGTTTGTTCTTGGGTTAGATCAATATCACTCAAATTAAAGATCCCTTTTGTAGAGATCTCTATACCGTTTGTTTTTTGGCGGGTTTTTGTCCCTCCTCTCTTTCCTCTCTTTGTGGACTTCCTATCTTCCTTTTCTGGGGAGTGTTTGAATTGTTTTCCTCCCTCAATTGTGGTTGTGTCTTGACTATCTCTCCTGGTTTTTCTCTCTGTTGTTTCCTCTCTAAAAATGAAGAGGTTGGTGTAGATGGTTTTTTCTTCATCCTCAAAAACCTCTTCTCTATCTCTTTCCCTTGGTACATATTCCTGTTTTGTGTTTTGTTTGTTATGATATCCCTTCCAACTCCAATATATATATATATATAATCAAAAAATAAATAGATGATACCGTTCTGTGGCTAACGAAATGCTTTTATTTGTGCGAGCTTTCGAGATACACTGATCTCTTCTTCCGGCGATGTTAAAATGAATGAAGCAAGCAAAGGGTATACTTAAAAACAGTGTCTCTTGGAATGTAATCTATGCTTGTCCTTCCCCCGGTGTGGATGAGATTTATGGCTAGAGGTGTTAAATGGTTCCTGAAAGAAAGTGATGTAAGAGAGTGTGTGTGTGTGTATATCAGTGTGAATATAAATGAATGGAGAGCCCACAGTGCTTTACAAAAGGGGTGTGTGTAGTGGGAGTTAATATATACAGACAACCACATCATCTCAAGAATATTATGGTGAGGAGTAAAGTATTCAACAGTACAACTGAATGCGGGACGAAACCATACCAGGACCCAAGATGCAAAACCTGCGCAATGCTCTACACAGCGGACACAATACACATACCACACAGGAATTGGGAATACAAAATCAGAGGAAGGTTCACCTGTTCCTCCAGCAATGTTGTGTACCTCATCATGTGCATGAAATGCCCAGGAGGCTGCTACTACATAGGTGAGACGGGACAGGGGCTAAACAAGATAATGAACCTGCATCGTCACAGCAAAATCGCATTAAAATTTTGTTACCAGATTTTACACATGGATCGGGCGCTTTTTCTCTTGTTTCTCCAATAGAATTTGCTGGGAGGTTGCTGACCCCAAAGAAGAAGCAGCTTCATACAAAATCTCCATACAAAATCATCAACTTTTTTTGTGGAAAACAAATATATTTTTTTAGTTAATTTTGTACACGACTTTTTTATTTTTTTTATTTTTTATTTTTTAACATTTTCATTTTTTGGTTAATACATTTCACCTAATCATATTATAATTTGATAATCATATTTTTTAGTGTTTTTTGCAATAATAGTTCATCATTCATCATTTTTTATTCAATATATTTTTCAACACACTACAAATATACATTTACCATTTTTACATTTTTTTTATATATTTTATACACACTCACCATCATTACTTATGACCACTATCTGAGTTCCTATATATTTTTTTTAACAATACATCTTTACAATTATTTTATACGGGTCATCTGTGCTAACATTTGTTGCTGTCTGTTTGTTGTCAGGAGTCTACTGTGGGGCTAGTACACACCCAGGCGCTGTTGAATCTTTCAATTAATATATATATATATATATTTATATATATTTATTGATTTCTATTGATTTCTATAAATTGATGTCTATTGCCACCACAATGTGGTTTCAGATCATTTCAATAAGTTGAAATTGGAGTTGAGTTACACTGTGCCCTGCTTGTAAGAAATGTGTGGACACCGGTTGATCCAACACCTTGCATCTGATGGTGGATTTGTGTTGGCTAATACACTCTTTACCTTACCAAGCTGCAAGGACATTTTATTAGGTGGACCATAAAGTCAGAGTTACATGCAAAGTATGTATATTATACATATATATTATATTTTCTGCGTGTGGTTGTGTAAAAGTTTGAACTTTATGGGCATTCCCACACTGTGCACATAAAAGGTCAGGGAGTTTTCTCCTTATACTGTAGGAGTACTCTTAAAGCAGGGGTGCGCAAACTTTTGAAGCTGCACCCCCTGCCTGCTCCCTACATCACATGACCCCTCTGCATCATTTGACGCCACGTTGCCATAGCGACACATCACACCAGCCATCTGAATCACGGTAAGTAGAGTTGCAGAAGCCTAACGCGATCCCCCGGCATTTAATTTTAATGCTGTGGGGATGAGCGCATGGCCTCTGCAACCACCGCACCCCATCCTGAAAAATCCCCCTAGTTTACGCACCTTTGCCTTAAAGCATGTTAGTGGGAACAAGTCAGGTCTTACGAGGGCATCCGTCATTGTTGGGCCCTTCTGTAGGGGGAGCAGGATCAGAATCATTCAGGTGCCAGTGTTTCCTAATAATCCTAACAACAGTAGAAGTGGTAGTGATACATTTGGAGACAAATGAGATGCATATAGCTTTAGGGCCTATCGTTTTGGGTGTAATAAAACTTCTCAATCCATGATGTTGCTCTTCCCAAGTTTTATATTCATCTCTAGGTCTGGGTACCCCTTGCCTTGAA
This sequence comes from Ascaphus truei, assembly GCF_040206685.1. Classification (NCBI taxonomy): domain Eukaryota; kingdom Metazoa; phylum Chordata; class Amphibia; order Anura; family Ascaphidae; genus Ascaphus; species Ascaphus truei. The sequence continues at coordinate 190,223,442 of NC_134483.1, read as the reverse complement.
TCTTTCCGTCATTTGTTTCAGTTTGAGCTCAACTTTCTCAGGATCACTAACATTTCTCTTGACTCTATGCTATAGAGTTGACACTTTGAAAGTGAATGCACTATGTTAGAGGGATGAAACTGCTCTAATGTAAAAGTGTGTTCCAATCAGTAGCCTTTGTAAATATATCTGTCTGTACTAAATGTCCTTGTTTATATACTTTGGAATCCGGAAGTCTTACCACTTGTTACGTCATGGTGTAGTGTGAAGGAGATACTGATGACTGATGTATTTACCTCTTCAAGGAACTGTAGAAGGCATCCAACGTGCCACGTCCATACCCAGAAGATATCATCTATATATCTATATCTTGGGAGAGTTTTGTTCAGAATGACAGGGAAAACAAAATGGAGTCTGCAAAATGTGCAGAGCTACACCAAAAAGCCATGGTAGCTAAATAATAAACAGAGGAACAAAAACAAGAACATACCTGAATGTCAATAGAATAAGAAGCGAAAGTGAAGAGGAAAAGGGAAAGATACAGCACTAGAGAAAAATAATAAGTTGACTCCTGACCTGTAAACAGAATGTTTGCAAAGCAAAGACCAAACAGGATGGGTGGGGTTGTACAGCCAACCTAAGTAGCTTGCCTAATTGACTATTCTGTTTCTAACCAGTCAGGTGCTAGTTCATGAGCCTTCTTAAGATTTTCCATTGCCCGTTCATAATCTTTCAATCCTAGTTAGCCGTAAACCTGTTTGTTATCACAGTATTGATTAGTTTATCATAGATAGGTGTGGTGTAGTCACTATCACTTTTTCTATTATTAAGTTGAGCGCAGTGTGGAATATAATTCTCTTCTGTCTGTAAAGTGCTTTGGTACTAGATGGATCAATTTCAAGAGCCGTGTGACCACTTTCAATCACTGATCTCCAATCAGACAGCCTCAGTTCATAGGCAGCATTGTTCAAGTTACAGATCACAGCTATAGGATTTAACTTTGATACAGTATGTTGTCATCTCTTGTGAAAGTTTTGCAGCTCTCTACATATCATGCTACAGACATTTTGATAACACAGGTAATTTTGATAATTAGATGCTGGTGAATTTATTTATTCTGCTGTGATTCAGTGGAAACCCATCAAGGAATGAATTGTCCCAATCCTTATGGTAGGATTTAAAAACAAATAGATTATAGAAACTTTTAATTCTAAATAAATTATTCAAATTGTTACATTTTTTGTTTCACCAAATTCTAGTATTACTAAACACATATTCAATAATATAAACTGTTGGTACTAATCTTTAAGGGTATTCATGATTCATTTAAACACACAAACTGCAAATCTATTGGACAGTAATTCTTCTTAAGCTGTTGCTTAACTTGATTAAAGTGCACATTTCTTTTTGAATTTAGGCAAGATGTTAAGTTTGTCATGATAATCAAATTTTATCATCACGAGGATCATGACCTTTTTTGCCACTTGCAGTCACTGGAATACATGAATTGCTTTGTTTATTAATTTACTGCTGATTTACAAAACTTTCATTGCATTGTGAGGTTTTACTTGCAAAGATAGCCTCTGTCAATCACTCTAATGATACTAAAGATTTAATTCTATGCAAGTCATGTGGCAGTGTTCCTCATAACTTATTGATAAAGAAAAAGGAATCAAGGTCCTAACCTAATTAAATCAGCAAACGGCAACAAGATTTTCCTGCATTAACATTTACTCTCACTGCATAGTCACTGCTGACAGGCCAATTTGTCAACTGAGAGAATTCCCTTCTTCCCATCAATACTAAATGATTATTATTCCTGAAAACAAAAAATGGAAAAACTCAGTTTTTTCATGGCTGATCTCATTTGTCATAAAGCGAGATCATTAAAATAAATTGTGATATGACAAAGACAAATGCGCTAAACAGAGAACAAATATAGATTATTCTTGTATAGACACTATGTACAATAATATACATCCCGTTTAAAAAAGTCTTCAGAATTAAATAGCAGGCAATAATCTACAGTATTAATAAAACAACATTAATAAATACCTAACACTAACTTAAATCTTTGAAGATGTTCATGATCCATATGTTTATTGCCTGGAAATATTTGATTCATGTAAAACAAACAAAAATGGTAAACACTAGAGATATGCGAATCCGTTTCCAGGATTTTCTTATATTTACCCCACAAAATCTGTTTCACAGTGTGAGGTTTGAATATGCTCAGATTCCTTAAAAACCACCATTGGATACAATCCGTTGACAAATCCACGGATTAAGCAACTCGTTGGCTGATTCTTAAAAACATGTCAACGGATTGCTGAATTCATGGATTGGATTATACAAATATATCAACGGATTGCAGAATCCACTCAGTGTATGGAAATAAATAAATATGAATAAAGTATTAAAAAATAACCAGTATTATAAAGGAAAACTCTAGAAACGCCTTTTTGAAGGCTGATAGTTGTCATCCTACATCACTTATTAAAGGAATTCCAAAGGGTCAGTTTCTTAGATAGAGACGGATCTGTTCCTCTGTTGAGTCTTTTGTTGAACAATCACGGGATCTCGCTGATAGATTTTTACAGCAGGGATATAGACGAGAGGACTTACAAGAAGCATTTCAGAAAGCATTTGTGACCCCGAGATCTGATTTATTGACATGTACTCCTGGCAGGAGGAATAGGAAGAGGGCTGATACTGATAAGACCCCATTTTTTATTACACAATATAGTAGGCACAGTAACAATATCAAATCTATCTTTCTCAGACATTGGGATACTCTCCTTCTGAAAACGGATATTAGACCGTTCATAAAAGAGGGACCTAGATTTGTGTTTAAGAAGGCTAATACACTTTCTACACATCTATCCCCTAGTCTTTATGTGACTCCTAGAGTGTGTACTAAAAGTTTTCACCACCATTAGGCTTTCTTCAATGTGGACATTGTTCTGTATGTAGATTTGCTAAGTCTACCAAAACAGTTCAATATGCAGTCACTAATCAGACTTATAGACTAACGTCTTTCATTACTTGTAGTACAAATTATGTTATATATAAACTTAACAGCAATTGCAGAAAAGCTACATTGGACGGACTATTCGTCCACTAAAGATTAGGATTATGGAGCATCTGAGGTCCATTAAAAATAGAGACCTCAGTTTGCCAGTTGCTCGACATTTTGCCAGTTGTCCCCAAGGTGATCCCAATACATTTTCCTTCTATGCCATTGAACATATCCGACCCCATGTCAGAAGAGAGAACCAGTTGAACCGTTTGAACAGAAGGGAAATGTATTGGATATTTATGATGAATTCCCTATATCCAGCAGGGATAAATACAGATTCGGAACTGCAACACTTTCTTGTTTAAACTCAGTATATTGACACAAATGTCTCTCTACTCTGTTTCTCACCCCTCCTCCTCCCCCCACCTCCTTCCCCCCATCCCCTCCCACCTTCCCCTCCCCACTTCCTCTCCCCTCCCCCCCTTCCTCCCCCTATATATATTATAGCTTGAATATGGAGGTATGTACAGGTGTTTTTCACTCTCCTCACTTGTGACAAGGGTACATACCTGTTGGTTACATGTATTACCTGACACATTGATTGTTTGCTTAATGTTATATGGAATGTATAGACTACTTGCATATTTGGTGTATTTCCATTTTTAAGTTTATTCAATTATTGTTAATATTCATTTATGATTATTTACACATTTCTGCTGTTTTTATTACAGTGGCGTCCGGCTTTAATCTAAAACGGCTGCCTCCGCAGGTTAAAAATAGCTGCGGACGGTGCGCGGCAATCTTCGGCCGTTTTCGGCCGGTTTTCCCGCGCCTCGGGCGCTTTCAATAATAAGCGCCATTAGCGCTTATCTATTGAAGCGGCCGCCGCGCGGGAAACTCTGTTTCAAACTGAGAAAAGCCCCACGGTTAGCCCGCATTAAACCCAGCAAGCTTTAGAATAAAGCTGGCCGGGACAGTATATTTTCTTTCATATATATTTTGTTACTAGCTTACTTAGTATTATTTCCTTTTTTCTTGTTTTTCTTTTATAATGATTATCATAGAATATGCTATGATGATATATTATGAGCTGCATTTGAGTATACTGTAACTTTATTATTCACTCTAGTAACTTACATAGATTGCCTTGCTGCATTACATAACATTGCAGGCTGTTTTGTTGCTAGTTCTTTTTCACTTTGTTTTCCTTAGTAACTTTCACCTGTTTTTAATATGCTTGTGTGCCTTGATTTAATGGGATTCCTCGCCATGAGGCTGCCTGGTGATTTTGTCTCCGCCCCATGAGGCGTCCATTGGCTGTTGCTTCCGTGACATCACAGAATGGGTGGGGCTTACAGCGGAGGACTCCCTATTTCAACTAGCACTGTAGTAGAGGTTATTCACTCTTTGACAAAGGGCTGGGAGCCCGAAACATGTTAGAGTACCTCTACAGCGTCATGTGAACCCTGTTTGTCTTGTTCCTCAATAAAGAAGCTTATTTTTATTGCACCTGATCCAGCCACCGTCACATCTTTTTTTCTATATGCACCTCCAAGCAGTGCACTGCCTGCACGTCCCCTCTAGGGATACACCCTTGCTGTGTTTTAAAACTACAATGCCTTGTGTGTTTCTCTTGTGAGGAAAAAACAGTTTGGTGACAAAAGGCAGCCAGAGGTAGATTAGCATAGCAAAATAAATGCAGGTTTGTTGCACATTGTGAGGGAAAAGGCTGTGAATAGGATATCTGGAGTAAAAAGTATTTGCTTCACGTTGACCCAGGGGAACCAGGTACCGAGTTGGTATGGGGCTGGCCAGGAAAACGGTTGCTGGATGTCAAACTCATAGGCACGATTTCTATTGGCAAGTTTTGAATTTTCTCCTCCTATCATTGAATGCACAACCACAATCCATGCTCTAATTGGCTGCCAGCCCTCTCAGTGTATTAGATAGGCATCAAGTCTTGTATAAGGAAGAGCAGTGTAGCAGATAACTCTCTTTTCTATTGGAGATTTGAAGAATCTGGTGACTTCTCAAATGTGCATCTGGGTGAAAAGAGCTAAAGCCTCCCCCCAACCCCCGAGAAGCATGGAGAAGCCCAGCAAGCAGACTGGAACCAACCAGAGCAGACAGGGTAACGCCTTTTACTGAAGCAGGAGCCTTGCAACTAGGAAAGGGCTAGATCTCAACCCTCAGACCCAGTAAGTGTGACTATTCTCTGTATTTTGTATTTCTGTGTGTTTCCGTGGCCTTATCCAAATAAACCTCAATTTATTTCACTACCTTGTTTTACCTTGTGATTGATCCCTTAAATATAAATGTGTTAAAATACCTGGTCTACCGTGACAGAGTCACAGAGTGACACTGCTTCCCTCTGTGCAGCTCTTGTAGACTGGTGTATTTGCCTGGTGGAATTAATGCTGTGGGGTTTCAATTCAGAAGCAGAGAACCCTACAGAATTAATCTTTCTGGAAAATGTACTGTCCTTCTGGCCGTGAGAGCTGTCGCGTTAGCCAATCCAAATTGAGGCACTGTGGGCAGTAAGTCTTGCTACATCTTTGCCCCCATAAATCTGGAGTGCCGACCAATAGTCAGGTTGACAGTGGCACTTTGGTACCCTTTTCCATCCCTTTCAATACATTTAGTCTGGATGGACTATAAGGATGACTCCAAAGCTTGTCTGGGCCAATTAATGAGTGTCTAGCTACACCCAGAGTCCAGGAAACCCGCCACTTCAATTCCGTCTACTTTGACAGCATCTGTGAATTTGTTTTGAAGAGTGACCCGGGTTTTTCAAAGATGTATAAGAATGTGCATAATTACAGTCCCCGTGGTGACAATGGCGAGACAGGTGACTGAGCTCAAAACACAAAAAACATTCAATAAGGTAATTGAAAGTCGGTATCTCCCTTCCGCTCTTGGAATCCTTCCCTAGGACTTCTTCCTGGTGTCTATTGGGTCCTGAATACAACCCACTAGGGGCCCTTATTTTGTTTCAAGAGCCTCTACCTGACATTGAAAAGGTTGAATTTCTGGGGAGTGTTAGAGGTTTTAACGGCCACTACCTCTCAGTAAGGGGACCACACCCACATAAAATTTCTTCAGCCAAAAAGTTTTTTATTAGCCATATAGCCTCTTGTAGGGTACTGGTTGAGTGCTGACAAATCCACTACTTACCCCTGGGGGCAAGACTCGTACCAAACTGTTCTAAGGTAATCAGTTCAACAATCTCCAATTCTGGTCTCTGGCCTTAATCAGCGTGAGAATAGAGCCCATAAATACTGTGCTAGTGCTTGGGGTCCCATACCATGCACTTACATCTTCTCCTGGAACTGAAGCAGATGGTTTTCCTCATTACATCCAAGTAGTCAAAGATGTCAGCCTTCACGTGGGAGTAGTCAAGCACTGCAGTATGTAGATGGCCTGCACATGCCCCATTAGTTGTGAGGAGAGGCGGGTTTGCCATTCCTGCCATGGCCAGCAAGAAACAGCGAGCACCCATTAAAATGTGACGAGGAACACCCATGGATTAGTGTCTTGACAAATTTTTGTAAGCTTGACTCCAAAGCCCTGGTTTCTGATGGTAGGATTATGGGGTGCCCGGCCATGGGTACTGGTGACTGTTGTAGCTCACAGCTATTGTACCAGGTTTTGGTGCACCTGTTGCAGCTGAGCTGTCCACTGCAGCAGGCACTGCTTCTGTTGCTATTACAGTTGTTGTGGTGCAGCCAGATGTTCTGCATCTCGCTGAGGCTGTTTGGCTTCTTGACATTCAGCAAGTCACTTTATCAGTTTTTCTGTATCCATTTTGAGATTTTAGTATGTGTCCATCGACTGACCAGTGGAGGTGCTATCCCACATCAAACACCATATGTAAGAGGGTGGTATCCATGTTGGGTCAGTAAGTATTCCACAGAATCAATTCCCAAAATAAAGCATCCTATATTTCCCATAGAGGAAAGCAGGTTATAACATAAATGCAGTAAGCAGTATAGGTGGCCAAAGAATAGAACCATCCTGGTCATTCATACTGAGAGAGTGTCCCATCTGTCTCCAGGTAATCTTCCTGTAATTTGAAACCATGCATTCTAAACAGGTTTCAGAGAGACTCTGTGATGCATGGACTGTGTCCCAGTCATTCCCGTACATCTCCTCTGAGAAGCTGTACCTGTCTCCTTGGAGCATTGGCATGGAGACCTGTCTGTTTTGTAAACCCTGGTTAAATTAGAAGTTTTCTGACAACATCCTAATAGACTTGTTAGCTACCACTGCTTTAACAGGGCAAATTCTTCCTTGTAACCTCTCCGGGCAATCCAGAACTCTCAGACCAACTTTACGAGCCCTGTGTCCTCCAACAACATGGGGGTAGGGTGTGATTAGGGGGAGACAATGGAAACAGGGATGGCTGTAAAAGGGTGACCTTTTTCTTCTTCACCCCTTTTAAGGGAAAGAAAAGATGTAAAAACAGAGTTTGCAGCAACCTCTCCGTTGATCTCAGGGGGCCCTGGGCCCTCAATTGCCCCACTGTGGTTGACTCAGTGGGACAGGGTGATCTGGCTGAGGAAGGAGCGGATGCAGGTGCTAGGGCAGCTCTTGTTAGCATGTCCCAGGTCTGCTCCATGCCATAGAACATCATAAGAGACTCCAAAGGACACCTCCACGTGCCCTGTGCTCTCTGGCAGCAGCTGGAACACCTGCCACTTGAATGAGAGCCAGTGCCTCAGCGCCCTATCCCTGCATCCCAATGGTATTTTTATTATTGGAGACTTATTGTCTCCCAGGACTTGCCAGTGCTAACGAATGAGGCTGTCTGGGAAGAAGGGTGGCACATTAGATAGGATGATTCGTGTACCCTTCCAGGGGTTCAATGGGGATGCAGGTCGCCTCTACTGTGATGCCCCTCTGCACCAGGGTATGAGTGGCAGCCAACTTACAGAGAAGAAAACTCCTTTCCCATACTGAACATCTTGCTGACTACCACCACTGCAGAGAGGATCCCTACCTCAGCCACAGCCTTCATTTATACTTCAATACCCTGTCTAAGTGACATTAGGCACCTTACCCCATGCTTCCTACTTAAGGCAGTGGAATTGCTGCGACCAGTACCAGGTTGAGAACAACTCTGACCTCAAAGTAAACAAACATAAATAAACTTAAAATTATATTTAAATCAGAGAACAAGGTGTGGGGGAGGAGAAAGGTAAACTTAAAAGGCTTTTTAGCTAACTAAACAAACCCAAACTTCCTCAAAATACAATAATCGAAGTGTTCCTATACTGTAACAATTTATATCAAAATAAACTTACATTGATGACAATAAATCACTTTTGGAAGCTGTTATGCAAGAGCTGTACCCACACATAAACTCTTTGTGTGCATGCCTCAGGACTATTTTAACTTGTTAATAACTGCTTGACCAGTAAAGCCGAAAAATCAGAGAATCAGAAATCTCATTGGTACTTGGAACAAATGAGAACATAAATAACCAGAATAACAAATATACAAATAAAACCAGTTATAACTGTTCTGTAAAAAAATAAAGTGCACTAAATCATGGAGTTGAATGTAAAATAATCCATGTTGAGGGACACTGAGCAGATCACCCTACAGATCACCCTACCTGACACTCACTGGGAGGCAAACTCTGACACTATCCCAGTGGACTTGGCGTGGGTGCTCTCTGCCTTGATACGTGAGTGCACCAGCACCCAAAACATCCACACAATGGTCATTGGGAACTCCTCTTCGAAACACTGCTTCCTATTCTTAAATATGGCCAACTTGGCTAATGCCAGAAGCAGATTGATGAGGAGGCCCCTAGGCTTATAGCCCGGAATTCTGGATGACTCCAACATCTAAATCCCCACTGCCAGATTAAATAGCAGAGGCAAAGCAAGGAAATCTCCCCCACCACCACCCTTTCTTTCCTGGCTGCCGATACCATGCTCCAGGCCTTTAGTAGGTCCCGGTTGTATTCTGGCAGCATGGAGAGGTCTCTACCACGGGATTGATCATAAAGTGTTGCTACTGCACCGACACACTTTATTCGAGCAAATACCCAGTATGTACCTGGCAGATACCTGGAATGCGCCGCTCCTCACCTCTGACAAGCCCCGTTGCGTTTGCCTTCCCAGCCTGGGTTCATGCCTGGCTGACGGGCGGCTGATCTGTTAAATGATAATGATTAGGATTTAATAGGCTGCAATGCTTCGCGTGTCTACCAGATGGCATAAATTCATGAATTGTAATGCAGTATATATATATATACTGTGCAGTATTGCAGCCAGCGGGAATAAAATGCTTCAATCCCTGCTTGGAAAATACCTCAATGCACTCGGGCAGAAAACAGTCACAAACCTCAATATACCCGGGTATACCCGAATTCGTGGGACTAGCCGAGCTTGAATAAAGTGTGTCGCCAGTGTAGTCATAACCCCATATTGCAGAGCCGGCAGTAAAAACTGGATGCCAGCTTGTACCACTGTGGAGGCAGATCTGCGTTAAGGTGTCTCGCAGAAAGTGTGTATTTGGCGTCTGTATACGCACCAATTCCTGTCTGACCCTCTCCCATGGGGAGGCACATAACACCTGTAGAGACCCAATGCTTTACCATCCAGAGGAATTCCAGCAACTTCCTCTTGATCTTGCTAATGAATTCAGGGCTCGGACCCATGGCTATCAGCCGGTGCCACAGCTGACTGGCCACCAACTGGTTGACCACCAGAAACCTACCCATGAAGGAAAGCATGTTTACAAGATTTGCCCATGACCCCAGATGAGCGAGGACTCTTTTCTCAGGCTCTCACAGTTCTCTGGGGCTGGGTTCTCTGCAGCAGACAGGTTGACTCCCAGATACTTGAGAGTATCACTCCCCCATGAGATATTCTTTAATCTGGGATGAAAGAAGTCCACCTATAACAGACCTGCCAAAAGGATGCTGTATAGAACTCTTGGCACTCTTGCACATGCTTTAGATCAACTAGGTCCTGGGCCACAAGAAGTACATCATCAGCATAGGCTGAAAGGATTACCCACATGTCGGGCTCTCGCAACACTAGCCCGGTGAGCCTCTTTCAAAATAGGCATAGGAAGGGCTTGATGCCAGTGCATACAATTGAATTGACAAGGGACGTCTTTGACGTACTCCATAACCAAAGGTCAAAGATGCTGTTAGGAACCAATTAATCTTCCACAGACACTCTGCAATTAAGTACAACATCTGGAGATGGCCCACAAATTGTGAGCCGAAGCCAAACACTTGCAGAGTCTGTATGAGGTAATAGTGATCCACCCTGTCAAACGCCTTCTCCTGATCTAGGGTCAGGAAAGCGATTGCCAGACCAGTCCTCTGTGCATAGTGCAGCAGGTCCCGGACCAGAAAGATATTATCATAAATTGTATGTTCCGGGACTGTATAGGACTGGTTGGGATGAATCACCTCTGCCAGTTCGGACTTGAGCTTCCACAAGAGCATGTTAGATAAGATCTTGTAGTCCGTGCTGAGCAGCGAGACCAGTCACCAGTTGGAGATGTGGCATAGATCCCACTTTTCGGCACCAGTGACAGAACTGCCCGCTATCATCATGAAAGGGATATCTCACCACTCTCGAGTGCTTCTGCCAGGACCTCTGTAAAATAAGGACCCAGCGTCTCCCATAAAAAGTTGAAGAACTCCACGGTCAGCCCGTCTAGCTCTAGTGATTTACCGCAGGACATAAACGGAGGACTTCAGAGAGCTCGGCAAGAGCCAGCAGTAACTAAAACAACTCCCTTCCACATTGGCTGAAAGTGGAAGCCCTTCCCATAAAATCCTGCATGTGTTGTTGTGGTTGTTTATTCTGTCTCAGATGCTCTCCATGTCCATCATAAGGGAACAGTCCTCCACTAAAAGGCAGGTTATGTGCTTGCAGTTTTCTCTCTTTTTCCCCAGTTCATAGAAGAGGTGCGACCCACAATCCATTTCCAAAAAAAGAGGGAATGCACGTACATCCCCTGAGCCCGGCATTCTTCCAAATCTTGGAGAGCGCCCTTCCTCTCTACATATGCACTCTAATGGTGTTGATCCCCTGACACAGACAGCCGTTTCTCGAGATCGTGTAATTTCCTTTTAAGGGCCTCAATCTCAGCATTGCGCTGTCTGCTACCACCTCTTGCCTTTCTGTGTGGGAGCTAGTCTCAGCCATAAAATGGGCCCCCTCTGTGGTGTTTCGAGAGGGGGATCCATCGTACCCTCTACCTGTGACACTGGAGTTATGTCTCCAGGGGTACGTGGTGGCAGTTGGGTGGAGGTAGTTGACCCTTTAGTGATTTTGTGGGCCCCTGAGGCATGCAGTGCCTTCACTATTTACTCGACTGCCATCTGGGAAGATGGGATGTCACAGGGGTCAGGGTCTGTGATATCATAGGGAGGGTCCCCCTCTGGGAGCTCCCCATGGGGAGGCTGCATCTTAACAAGCACCTCCTACAGGTAGCCCAAATTGGACTCCCCACAGAAAGGAGCCACATCAGCAGATGCCTCCCCGATATTATTTTGGGCAGCCGCCATACACCCATAACCACTTTCTCTGTCCCTTCTGCCATAACCTCAACCGCCCCCATAATCCCATCCCCAGTGTCAACAATTGGAGTCAGTTATATATTATCCCCCTCCTGCGGTGACACAAGTTTGGATAGTGTCCCAACTGGAGGGGGACACTGCGTCCGGCACAGTAGATGCACCAAAATGCATGCCTTCAGGGACTATTTTCCAGTTGTGGAGGGGTAGTGGATGGCACCCAAACATCCATGTCCAGGGGCAGGGCATCATACTGCATAGCACTCTGGCCCCCCTCTCTTGGCTCCTGGAGAACCCCCTATCCCCTCCCTCCACTTTCAGATCACATGACCTATTGATCCCTTGGAGATCTGGAGTGGGGTCCGGCTTCTGGCATTCTGTGCTGGATTCTGGATCCAGCACTTTATTTCAAGGCTGGCTGATCTTAAAAACAAGGCTGGAACAGGCCGCCTTGTAAGGAACAAATGTTTTGTTAAGTTTTTGAGGCTTTAGGGGCAAACCAAGTATGGTTCACCTTCCTCATCCTCAGTCACACACCTGTTTGTTTAAGCTTTAAACTTCCTGTGGGGTATTCCAAAGAAGTGTGTGTCACTGGTTTACGCTCCCCTGCACCCTCTGAGGTGCTCATTTTGGGGGTAGAGTGGTATTTGGTGTAGAAAGTGATAACAGGGTTTGGCTGTAACAAGGTGGCATTTTTCTTCATTCCCCACTTTCAAATGGGGTGAACAGTAGATAGAGTAAAGACTGCTGCATGAACAGGGGCAGCAATCTCTTCAACAGCCTCAGCGGGGACCTATGCACCTGAGGACCCCGCTGTGTTGGGCTCGTTGGAACGTGGTGCTTTTTATAGAGGGAGAAATGGGTGCAGGAGATGAGGTAGTACTTATACACCCCTCGGGGCAGCTCTTATGAGCATGCCCTAGCATCTAGCAGAGGAAGCACCTAATCTCCTCTGAGCCATATAACACCCTGTATATAATGCCCTTGTAAGGAACCACAAAGGACCCCTCAAAAGACTGGGCTCTCTGGTAGCAGCAGGTGCACCTGCCACCTGAATAAGAGCACTTGCCTCAGCGTCATATCAATGCAACCCAAAGATTTTCTTTTTAATTTGAGGTTTTATTTCGACCAGGGCTTGCAGGTGTGGGTACATGAGGCTGTCTGGGTTAAGGGGGACACATTAGATTTAGATTAGATGTGCGGTCCGAACACGCGCATTTTAAGTGAAACTTCTTTGTCTTTTGTAACTAATTTGTAACGGACATTTTTTTGCGATGGTGCTGTTTTTAATTATAAATCAAAACACAATTTCAGTGAAAAAACGCAAAAAAGTTTCATTTAGAACGCGCATGCTCTGCACACACCCTGACAGTGTGCGTGACAGTGTGACAGTGTGTGTGAGTGATAAGGTGACAGTGTGTGTGACATTGTGCGTGACAGTGTGTGTGGGTGACAGTGTGACAGTTTTTTTTGGGTGGCGTGTGTGTGAGTGACAGTGTAGCAGTGTGTGTAGGTGACTGACCTGGATGAGTGGGTGACTGACTGACCTTGGGTGACTGATTGAGTTGGGAAGGTGGGTTTGACTGACTGTCCTGGGTGGGTGACTTAGTGTGTAACTGACGGGGTTGGTGACTGGGTGACTGACTGGTTGGTTGGTTGATTGGGTGGGGGACTGAGTGGGTGACTGACTTTACTAACTGCATTTATTGGGAAGGGTTGTGCCGGTGACCTTAGTGCTGAGAAGGGAGGGGGCCCACCTGAGCAGCAGAGTTTTCGGTGTGAGGCAGGCATAGGAAGGGGTCCAGGTGGCTGATCATGTTGCAGCCTACTTCTGGGGTCCTGCACATGTGCTTTTCACTGAGCATGCGCACATATGAAGGGCAGGCGGACCTGCACACGCGCGCAGTCATGCACGATGCGCCGGAGACCTAAGCATCCTTCTGTGCATGCGTGTCTGTGCATGCGTGAAACGCCGGAGGCCCGAGAATCTTTCAGTGCATGCTCACCTGCGGCCTGAGCATATGCATTGCACTTGAGGCCTGTGGATCCTTCTGCACATGTGTGCAAGGCATCTGCGCATGCGTGATGCACCTGGGGGCCGGGAATCCTTTTGCGCATGCACCCCGGACGCCTCTGCATGTGCGAGATGCTCCAGAGGCCCGAGCATCCTTCTGCACATGCACGCCTGAGGCCTGCGCATGAGGGATGCGCCGGATGCCCAAGGATCCTTCTTCGCATGCGACACGGCCATTTCTGCGTCATCACGTCACTTCTGTCATGCGCTTTTGTGACAACAAAGTAAATTCTCCCATCTAAACCCTGTAGGTGCCGGAAAAGAAGTTTCACTTCAATAATATGCGTGCCCAACCCACCCAGGGGTTCAATTGGAATGTAGGTCCCCTCTACTATTATGCCCCTCTGCACAATGTTATGAAAGGCAGTCAGTTTAGGCAGGAAGAAAACTTCCTGCCCATACATCTTTGTGGCTCCCACCACTGCAGAGGGGCTCTGTAGACGGACGTTCACAGAGGTACACAATTTGGAGACGTTTATAATGTGAAATTATAATAAGGCTTTATTGTGCCTTTTCCTTTTCATCAGGAAATCCATCCAAACACAGGGGGGGAACAAAGCTTCTATTCACTTGGGAGTATTTCTAGTGAAACACTATGCAATAATTCACATCTCCCTTAGTCAAGCATTTCTCACAGCCCCAAAACATATAGCATGAAATAAGCAGATATAAGCAGTCTCTTAAGAATAAAAGTCTTATCTGTTTCTTGGAGGGAAAATCTTCTCACTTCCTGGTTCAGCTTCAGGTGTAGTAGTTTTCCCTATGTCATGAAATCAGCTCTGCATTGCAGAGCTCAAGACTGGTCAGCTCCAGAGATCTGGGTTTCTTTTGGTCAGTCTCTCCTGGGACTCAAGAACCTCTGCTCTGTCTCTCCAAAGGTCAGCTCTCAGTCAGAGCTAAGGAGAGTCACTTCCTGTCTGAACAGACAGGTTTTTGTAAACAATCGAATCAGGCAGGTGGTATTTAGTAATTAACTACCACACTGCTAGATTAAAGGCACATTACTGAACAGGGATAAATCCCCTGTTACAGGCTCACTATATCAGGGATGCCCTGCTCAGTGTCCCACAATCTTGATTGTTTTACACTCACTATACTTTTTAAGTGCACTTTAATTTATTTACAATTCACTGATCCCTGTATTGTTTATTTCCATCCACTCACTGTATGAGATTCATTCCTCTAATTGGCTGGCTTCACTGGCCAATAAGTGTAAGCCAGTAAAATAGGCTCCAACAGCTGTTAGCGGGAGTGGCAGCAGACTTAAATAGTTCCCAAACAAGAGCATTTTTAAACAATTGTTTTCTGATTACATTTAATTTATTTCTATATACTTTGGTGTGGAACTTTAGCAGTGTTTGAAGAGGAGGTGCCCTCCCTTATCTGGGCAGAGTACACATACACTGAGTCCACTGTGATGGCATCATAGTTTGCTTCCCAGTGTGTGCCAGTCCGGAATCCCCCCATTGAGATTTATATACATTAATCTTCCTGCTTTAGTGCACTTTATTTAAATTACTGTTGCACTTAAATCCGGTTTATTTTATATATTTTTTGTTAATCTGGTATGTTTAGTTTCACTGCATCCTAGGACCAGTGAGTTATCTGTTCATGTACTGTAGGATGAAGGATTTACAGGCTGTTGCCTATTTGTTGGAGTGAGTATATTTCAGGTCTACCTTTGTCAGCAGCTATTTCCTCTGTGTCATTGAACTCAGTTTATTAGGTTGAATACTAAGAAGCAAAGATATAGATGAACTCACATAGCCACGTAAAACATCTCAGGTTGCCCAGAAACAGCCCATGATGGAGAAGTTCAATGCAATAAAAAAATCTTCTGATAAAGAAAGAACATGCACGCGGGCGTGCTGATGACCTCATCCAGTATGGAAGGGTAAGAGGAGAGCTCCAGAGACCCTCACGAATTAACACAATTCGGCGGCTATAAGAGATGGTTAGCTGGCAGCTAACGTTGATTCACCAAAATGTCCTTTAAATACTGACTTACCCAAATGGTGAAGTCAGTATTTAAAGGACATTTTGGACTTTTTTATTCATATACCCCTGAGGAAGAGAGCAGATCGCTCTTGAAACGCGTAGGGTGGAGGTTCAAGCCCCGCACACATTGGTGTAGTACCCCCCGTACATCGGTGAATCAACGTGAGCTGCCAGCCAACCATCTCTTATAGCCGCCGACGAGTTGAACCAGCTGTTGCGGTTTCCCATTATTCAAGCGCCCTGCTTGGCGCCCTGCAGGAGTACCTGCTGACAAGTTGCGTCCACGAGCGGATAGAGACGCCAGCTAGCAGTGAGCAGCAGATAGACGAGCTCACGGTGGTCCGTGGCTGACATCGTGCTGAATCAGCTGCAGCTGAGTTCCATCTGCTCAGACGTGCTTCCTGGAGCTGCAGGAGTCCCTGCTGATGAGCTGCACCCACGAGCCGACAGAGACGCCAGCTAAGCAGAGAGCAGCACACAGATGAGAGGGGATACTCTCTAAAATATCCACTGCCTGCAAACCTATTCCATCTGGTGAGTAGGCATTGCTATCATCAACATTGGTGCTACGGAGCAGTTGAACCACCTATTCAGATTTTTAATTGCTTAAATCTATATGTCCATGCAAATTGTGCATTATAGTAAATATTAATTGTTATTAAATGATTTTATTGTCCTAAAAATACCATTTCAGTATTCAGCTGTTATATGTTGTCTTATATGTTGTTTGTTTAATGTTTCAACAGTATTACGCTATGTGTTGTGCTTTCTCTTTGTTTTGAAGCCCACCGTGAGGATCAACAATCTTCACAACCAACAGGCTTGGTTTTCGTATATCCTTTATAGTGGTAAAAAATTTATAGGCGCCCACGGAACTATTCCCTGTCCATACTACCTCCCTATACTTACCGTATGCGACCACTGACCGGGGACACCACTTGCCGCTACCTCAGCCTCAGAAAGTGAACCTGACCACGACCCAGTGTGAACTACCCCGATCTGAGGCGCTGCTCACCTGATCCTCCGGCAAGCAATTCCCTGGCAGAAGGTATTCCAGAAGCGCTCACCTGGCCTCGACTTCATCTGAGCTGCACGCAAGCCCGAGGTGAAAGCTGACGAGCACCAAACCCGGAAGGAGCTGAGACCTACGTGGGACCTTGCTTCATTTCTTTCCCCAATTTTTCTTCGCCCTCCCTCGGCAGAGTGGAGGAAGCCGCTTCACCCCTTGGCTGGAAAGAACGAATTTCCAATCGATCGTGGAGACTGGAGGCCCGGTTGGTCGTTTTGTTGAGAAAAAGCAGATCTCCGGCCGCTCAAAGGACGCTGCTCTTTCCCTGAGCACTGAGCCCCCCTGGACTCCTGATGAGACAAACGCTCCAGAAAGGTCCCCACAGATGTGAAGGGCCACCGGTTCTTCCCCAAAGATGTCCCCCGTGGACCACGCAGATTGATACCCATGAGAAGCCCGAGGATACCGCAGGTGGTCTCCAGAGGTCTCACACAGAACCAAAAGGAACAAACCCTGAATGTAAAATAAATAAACCTGACCTATACATTCAATACATCAATCCCCCCTCCCCCCCCCCCCCAACACATACAGTACAATAATGTGCAAAATAACTATTATCCAGATAGGGATAATAAATTGTTTGCCCATTATTAAACACATAAACTAGCATATTAAAATAAATAAAGTTCTACTGACCTCATCAATAAGAAGCCCCCATCACCAGCAAAATCCTTGTCCTCCGTTGCCCACAAAATACATAGCCAATACATTGCAATTACATTCAGATATCAATTAACCCCTTAATCACCTTATCGGATAATATCCGCAAAGGTAATTAAGGGGTTAAGTCACCCTGGCCCGATACCCACCCTTCACCCATTCATTTGTACAGCGGCTTCATCATGCAACTATATATGTACACACACATATATATATATATATATATATATATATATATATATATATATATATATAATCACAAAATAAATAGATGATACCGTTTTGTGGCTAACGAAATGCTTTTATTTGTGCGAACTTTAGAGATACACTGATCAACTCTGATTGGATCTAGTACCATGTGACAGGCTTTCAATTACGTCACATCCGTTCTCCCCCAAGCCTCTGTCACATGGTCTTCTAGAGCCAACCAGAGTTGGGATGTAGTTCCACCGCTCTGCTTGGCTACCATACCATGTGAGGCCGGCCATCTTTCTTTTCATGACGTCATCTTAAAGGCAATTGAAGCACAGCCATTCTGATCGGCTGTGCTTTCATTGCCTTTAAATGACATCATCATTTTTTTTCTCGCCCAAACCACATGGTTTTCATGGCCCAATCAGGGCCGTGGGAACCATATGACGAAAATGTGACGTAATTGTAGAGGGAGAAAGGGGGTGGCCCGGGATTAAAGGGGTTACACCCCATTTGGCCATCCCCTGACCTCCCCAGGGAGTCAAAGGGTTAACTGGGCTAAGACCCAGAGCGGTGATTTAACCCCTATAATGACATGTACATGTGTATTCCCCTGTTTTTTCCTGTTTTATTGTAACATCTGGTCTGCAGTCCACACACACTGGGATCCATCCGGGAGCACAAGGGTTAATAGTGGTAAAGTGATTATAGCCCTTTGTGTAATTTTCCCGCCTTTTCAGGCACCATTTTGCAGGTTCCCATAGGCCGCCATTAGGGTTCAATGCTTCTTAATGGTGAATCTTGCTGGGGAGTCCGGTTCATGAGAAGACCAGCAGATGGCGTCTGAGAGGGAGAGCGGCGGTTTCCCATTGAAAGTCAATGGGCTCATTGACTTCAATGGAGAAACCCTCGAGAGAGCTTTCCAGGAACAAGTTGGCTGCCGTCCAAACCGCTTAACCGCAAAGCGGATACATTTTCAATAGGAGAGCTTTGATCACTTACAAGTCAAGTTCAACGACAAGTGGCGTGGGAATAAACAGTTCTAGGGCCCCTAGGAATAAAATTCTTTCTGTCCCTAGTTCCTAGACCTCCCCCCACTCGACCACAACCGGGTCCCCGTATCCTGGACCCCCGATAAGGTTCGAACCAAGGAGAGCGGGCCGCGCCATAGGTTCCAATGGCGGCGGCAGAAACAGCTCAGGAAAACGGCCAAGTGTCAAATGCAGAAATTTGGTATTCCATAGCTCCGGTTCCGGAGGGTCCAGAGAGTCAGGGTTTGGGGTGTCTGTAGCCACTGCTCCGGCATCACTGGAGAACCATCCTTGACCCTCTGGGACTAACCCGACGGAGTATGGACCCCCTTGAAAGTTCGGGATTTTCCCCATAGACTTCAATGGCGGCTAAACCCCATTGACCGGCTACGGCGGAAAACCCCCATTGACTTCAACGGCGGCATCGCCCGTTGAAAGTCTATGGCGGGGATTCCCATAGCCGCCAATGGCGGCAGTTTGCCATTGAAAGTCTATGGCGGCGGAACCCGTTGTTTTCAATGGGGATTTAGTGAAAAAACGTGATTTGATTTACAGCGGAGTTTTGTGTATTAAAATGTAAAACGGTTTTAAGTGTATTTGTGTATCTCCGGTTTCCCAGGTCGTAGCAGGTCGCAAGTTGGACCATAGGGTGTCCCATTGCCGGCATTGAGAACTGGGAAGTTTGGACCTGCTGGACCCAAAGGAAACGAATATTTTAATATGTTCATGTTTTATCCAACATACTGTATTCCAAGATATGGGTAAAACTCAGAGGAAATTCCTTTGCATACCAGAGTAGCATATGGCCAGAAAGGCGACCCCATGTCTAGGACCTGAGTATGTTTCAAAGGATTTTGTCACCTCCACTGTTTGCATGAGGGGGGAGACTCCTCAAACCAGGGCAGTCTTCAAGTGTTCCATTTCACACCACACAACAAAGGATTTCCTGCCAGGTACTCCATTTGGTAGACTAGCTGGCATTCCTGATATAGAGGAGGGGTTATAGAAATGGGACCCCAGAGCTCTACTGCGCATATCCCAACTGGCCAGGGGGCATGGGTCAAAAAGTGTTCCCACGTTAACCACTGGCTGGAGTTAATTGAAAACCAATCCACGGTACTCAAGGTTAAGGATAGGGCACAAAAGGTTTATAAACTGATGTTCACCCTGTATCCTTGGTCTTCAATTTATCATCTGATGGCTACCTGATTGCGAGAGAATTGCTATGCTATATACTTCTCATTCCCCAACCCCAAAGTAAGTGTACTTCTTGTCTGTTACTGTATTAATCGTGTGTTCACCTATCCAAAGGAATAAATATACTTTATTATATGTAAGACTCGTCCAAGTTCAGACCCAGTGATAAATATATATCATCTGTTATATATATTTATGTTTGACTTATACAGCCTGCCATAATCTCACCGTGACAGTCATAGGCCTATAAAAGCCTATGTCATCTCATTTTGAAGGCAGACGCCGAGGAGGAAGGACCTCGTACAGAAGAAGAAGGCCAGGGCGTGGCCGAAGAAAACAAGAAGACCCGGGAAGAGACCGGAAGAAGATACAAGAAAGAAGAATACAGATGAAGATGGATTCCAAATAGAAGACCCCTGGATTGCTTTGGTTTTTTATTTTAATGTTTATTATTTTATGGTTTATTATTTTATGGCTTCCTGTGCGTGGATTGGTTCGAGAGTAAGCTGTTCAACGGGAGTCGGTGAGTGGGTCAAGTAATGGTAAGTGAACAAAAGAAATGTATTTTATTTAACTTGGTTTTTTTTGTTTTGTTTTTTACATGTGTTTTTTTTTTTTTGGTATATCATTTCTTGACACTGTATTTATGTATGTATGTATGTATGTCTAGACTGATATATACATTCAGGGTAAGAAATGATAGTGTTTTAAAAGCTTGTTTTGCTGTGTTTAAAATGTTTTGGGCTATGCTGCTATGCATAAATGTGTGTGTAATGTATTTTAAAATTAGATAGATGTAATTTTGGTCTTGTATGGTGTACTTTAGGTCATGGTGAGTCTTGCTTTTGTATATTGTATTCTTTTTGGTACTTATATTTTGTCTGATGCTAATTTGTTCTGTCTAACGACTGAAATAGTTAATTGTTTAATTGTTATGGATGGAATTTAAATTGTTTAGTGATTTAATTAATGAATGCTTATTGATTTATGGTGACTTGATAGGTTTAAATAGTATACTTGTTTGGATGTATTGGTATTTTGTTTGGAATCTGTTATTGTTAACATTCATTGGCAGAGTGTACATGGTGCATAGATTGTATGCATCATGTAAACAATGTAAATGCAATGTTTTGATTGGCATTTGAGGCTTTTGATTGGCATTTGAGGATTTTCATTGGAAGATGAGATTGGATTTTTTAAGGAAATATGATCTTATTGTACTGTGTCTGTATGGTGAAGTGGTATCTGTAGTAGAGCATGTTTTTGATAACCCTTCTACATTTATTTGTATATTGGTTTATCATATGTGTGTGTATATATATATATTCATGTATTTTCTGATTGCACAGTAAGAATTTATGTTCTGTATATGGGTTCTAAATCCATATATATACATTTTATATTGTTATTATTTATTATATACATTTATTGCATTTCCTATCACACTATACCCAAGCGCAGTCTTTTTTTCTGTATATACATATATTTATATATATATATATATATATATCTCTCTCTCTCTCTCTTGCTCTCTCTCTTTCTCTCTCTCTCTCTCTCTATATATATATATATATATATATATATATAGAGAGAGAGAGATCTCTCTCTCTCTCTCTCTCTCTCTCTCTCTCTCTCTCTCTCTCTCTCTCTCTCTCTCTCTCTCTCTCTCTCTCTCTCTCTCTCTCTCTCTCTCTCTCTCTCTATATATATATATATATATATATATATATATATTTATATATATATATGTATATACAGAAAAAAAGACTGTGCTTGGGTATAGTGTGATAGGAAATGCAATAAATGTATATAATAAATAATAACAATATAAAATGTATATATATGGATTTAAAACCCATATACAGAAAATAAATTCTTACTGTGCAATCAGAAAATACATGAATTGATAATAAAAAGATGTACTGTGGACCCTTGATCAAATTACAAACTTTAAAATGAGTCCTTTGAAGTCCCAAATGAAATCCAATGTGGAAAAGAGTTACACAGAAGCACTGTCAGGATGAAGGCAGCTTCTTTAAAAGGGCACAACGACCTCCCTCTCCACCTGCATAGATAATGAAAGAAAAAAGCGCCCAATCCTAGTGCATTACTGTGCAAAAAGTATTTAATATCCCAATAAAAATGTTCAAATTGAACTCACAAACAAAGAGAATAAAAAAGCATTTTGTGAGTTAATACTCATGCTCCATGGTTCTGTAGGCATTGCTGTTCCTCTGCTCCGCTCTGTGACTCCACCGCATCAAAGTACAGCCCTCATGTGCTTCTGCCTGAAGAAATCGACGATGTTGGGCTCACCACAGCTTCCTTCCCCCAAGAACACACCAGCTGATGATCCAGGTTCCTACCGGGGGCACTGTGTGCGGAGGAACGATCAGATGACACCACACGAAGTCCACTGGTATCGAGCAGGAGGATTACAGCCAGAATTCAAAAGAGACGCTTAACAGGACCCACAGCACACTTGTCCCTACGCGTTTCAACAGCATAAGCTGTTTTCATCAGGGGATGGATTCTGGGTGTGTAACTCACGTTTATATACACCCTCGAACCCTATTTGTCTAATCAAAGAATGATTGAGAGAATCATTAATAGATCAGGTGCAGATAATTAGTCTAATACCTCCTGCATACAGAAAAAAAGGCAGCTCTATATAAAAAACAATGAACATCCCTAAATTTGGGCTCATCAACCCATAGCTGATGATATAAAAAGCTGACACTTATTACTATGTTTCTAATAAAAACAGTTTGATTATACATAGAATAAATACCTGAAATCAACTGAGTGAAACAATAAGAAAAAAAACCATTGATGATGTTGAAAAATAATAAATAAAAGCTTGAGGAGAATGGACTTGATATATTGGAAAAATCTATGCTAATAAACATATTGAGTGTTGAAATACAATCAAATATGAAGAAAGAAATTAACCTAGAAAAAACAAAATGACCATTAATTTGATTTAAATATTCTTAAAATAATATAAGCGTGATTGAATAATGTATATAAAAGAAATGAATGAGAATTGTTAATAAAGATATATATATAGAAAGGAAAAAGAAATAAAAAACGAAAAATGGAAATAAATGAAATAAAATAAAATAAAACATGCTTATAGTACATGTAGTTGATATCAGATAATGTAATCTGTAATAAAAAAAAGTCTGTTTGTAGAACTGGTGGAACTATATCCCAAATATAGATGTATCCACTCATACAAGTGAAAGATAGATGAATTAACTAAATATACAAAATATTTCAAAGAACCGCAGAAAAAAAGACAGGTATGGGACCAATTTGTCTCCTACAATATCTAAAGAGAGATGGATGAGCACATGGTACATGTATCCAAGGTCACAAGGAATCTCAACCTGACCCAGCCGTACAGTTCAGCCACCAACACCCCACCTCCAGAAGTCAATACACTTTGTGATGTGATGAAATGAATAAATGTACATGTAAATAAGATTAAAGAATATGTGTATATTTAACAAAGGGATTTCTGTGATGTGAAAACTAGATGAATATATATGATTAGCATAATAAATTCATCCTATGCCTGTGAAAATATTTACATATAAAAAGATAGTGCTAACTTAAATTGTGTGTCCGATGTGAATAATTTAAATAACAACCAAGTGTGAAACGACCAGAAGGGAACATGTCTATCATGTTCAAACCAGACCTCCTTGTCAAACTCACACATGGAATATATGAAGGGATGATTAAAGGAGAAGAAGAATTATACAACAGTGCTGATGTCAATACAGTCATTTAACCCATTGGGACTTAGGGCCTCATGCAGTAAGCCCCGATAAAATCTCTTCGGCAAGTGTTGCCGATAGGCCTTTTTTTGGCGATTTGCCCTCGCAGTATTCAGTAAGGGCCGAATCCATGCCGATCCCTGCCGAATCACTGCGAAAGCAAAACTGCCGATGAGCCTGTGCCGATACAGCCCGGCTCCCGATAAGCCTTCCGATAGGCCTTTTGTGCCGATAGATGTTTGCAGCAGAGAGAGACAAGCCGCTCTCTCAGCGCAAACATCGGCAAAAAATAAAGCATTTATAAACAACTTTTACTGATAGCGTACATGTGCAGGGGGTCTCCGGAGCTGAACTGCATTGGTTTCAGGTCCGCGTACCCCCTGCTTCCCGAGATACAGGCCCCTTTATGAGGTGCCGGTATCCCTCTGCATTTAAAGGTCCCGATCACGTGACCGCGGAATGTAAACAAAGCAGAGGGATACCGGCACCCCCTAAAGGGGCCTGTATCTCGGGAAGCAGGGGGTCCCCGGACATAAAACCAAAGCGGTTCAGCTCCGGAGACCCTCTGCACATCTACACTATCAGTAAAACACCCATATCAATAAACAATAATTCCTTACCTTTGCGGCTATGTGCTACGGTAACGAAGCAGCATGAATGTATTTTTAATAATAGTGTACTGTGAGCAGGGGGTCCCCTGAGCTGAACCGCATTGCTTTGTGGACAAGGGACCCCCTGCTTCCCGAGTTACAGGCCCCGGTATGTGTCATCGGGTGGCAGTGTCGCCGCCCCGCCATCTTTATAGCACCCCATACGCGACGTGCCCGCTATAAATATGGCGGCGACACTGTAACCGATGCCCCAAACCGGGGCCTGTAACTCAAGAAGCAGGGGGTCTCTGAGCCACAAATCAATGCGGTTCAGCTCAGGAGACCCCCTGCTCCCGCACAATATTATTAAAAATACATAAATGCTGCTTCCTTACCATAGCGGATAGCCGCTAAGGCAATGAAGGGGTTAAGGCAGAAGAGCATGTTTATTGGGGACATTTGCCCCCAATAAACATTGCAATAAACAACATACACACCCTGTGTATTTGAAATACATAAACAACAATAAATACATTAAATACATATAGTACTCACCACCCATTTCCGGCTGCCACGATGAAGGCCATCCTTCTCTTCATCCTGCCTATGGCCCCCTCCGCTGCTGCAAAACAGACACAAGAATGAAAACATCCAAAGTAATGTCCCCTAATCCCTTAATCACCATAGCGGTAAATACATTACCCACCCCCTGTGCCCCCCCATAAATACAAGATTTATCCTTTTACATACAGGGTTCATAACGCAGCCCCACGCGAGTCCCCGGTGGGCTGGCGGGGCACCTGACAGACCTACAGGGTACCAGCAGCCCTTTTCAAACAGGTTCTGGAGGCCTGTTGGTGGGTCCCGCCAGCGCCATGGCCCCCAGGTGGTCTCCTTGGGTCACCGTGGGCCACAATTGGGTCCCCACGGTAGGTCCAAGGATGTCTGGGAGCACCGGCTCAGACCCACAGGTGTCTGAGGGGCCTCGGGTGGTACCCACAGGGGTCTGGGTTCCCACGGGTTGGCACTATGGGTCTGCGGTGCCCCCACAGATGTGGAGCCACCGGTTCTTCCCCGCACACTACAGGTCCGCGGTGCCCCCACAGATGGCTGTATACATACAGGGTAAGAAATTATGTTGTTTTAAAAGCTTGATTTGATGGGTTTTAAATTAATTTGTCTATGCGGCTATGCATAAATGTGTGTATAATGTATTTTAAAATTAGATAGATGTAATTGTTGATATTGTATGGTGTTCTTGAGGCCAGGGTTAGCCTTGGTTTTCAATTTTGAATTCTTGTTGGTACATATATTTTTTCTCAGGCTAAATTGTTATGTTAAAGGCTTGAATTTTTCAATTAATTAATTGTTAGGGATGGAATGTAAATTGTTTAGGGATGTCATTAATGAATGGTAATTGATTTATGTGTACTGGATTGGATAAAAGAGTATACTTGTTTGGAGGTATTTGTATTTTGCTTGCAATGTTATTGTTAACACTCATTTGCAGAATGTATATGCTGCATAGATTGTATGCATGATATATACAATGTAAATGCAATGTGTTGATTGGCATTAGAGGTATTTGATTGGCATTTGATGATTTTGATTGTAAGTTCAGTTAGGATTATGAAAGGAAATTAATTTTATTGTAGTGTGTCTTTATGGAGAATTGTTATTTTGAGTACAGCATGTTTGATAACCCTTCTACATTTATTTGTATATTGGTTCATCATGTGTGTGTATATATATATATATATATATATAATATATATCTCTCTCTGTATATATATATATATATATATATATATATATATATATATATATATATATAAATATATATATATATATATATATATTTGCATGATGAAGCCACTGTACAAATTCATGGGTGAAGGGTGGGTATCGGGCCAGTGTGGCTTAACCCCTTAATTACCTTTGCGGTTATTATCCGATAAGGTGTTTAAGGGGTTAATTGATATCTGAATGTAATTGCAATATATTGGCTTTGTTTTGGCTATGTATTTTGTGGGCAAGACAAGGATGTTGCTGGCGACGGAGACTTCTTATTGATGAGGTCAGTACTACTTTATTTATTTGAATATGCAAGTTAATGTTTTTAATAATGGGCAAATAATCTATTATCTCTATATGGATAATAGTTTTTTTGCACATTATTGTAATGTAGGTGTTGGGGGGGTTGTATGTATTGAATGTATAGGACAGGTTTATTTGTTTTACATTCAGGGTTTGTTCCGTGGTTCTGCGTGGGACCTCTGGAGACCACCTGCGGGTCTCCTCGGGTATCTCATGGGTATCAGGCTGGTGGTTCCACGGGTGACACATGCGGGGATGAAGCGGTGGTCTCACATCTGTGTGATATGTGGTCCCACTTCTGAAGATGTGTGGTCCCACTTCTGTGGGGGCACCGCGGACCTGTAGTGAGCACTCGTGAGTTCCCCAGACCCCCGTGGGAACCACCCGAGGCCCCGCAGACACCTGTGGGTCTGACCCGGGGCTCCCAGACATCCTTGGGGCTACCGTGGGGACCCAATTGTGGGCCACGGTGACCCAAGGAGACCACCTGGGGGCCATGGTGCTGGCAGGACCCACCAACAGGCCTCCAGAACCTGTTTGAAAAGGGCTGCTGGTGCCCTGTAGGTCTGTCAGGTGCCCCGCCAGCCCACCGGGGACTCGCGTGGGGCTGCGTTATGAACCCTGTATGTAAAAGGATAAATCTTGTATTTATGGGGGGGCACAGGGGGGTGGGTAATGTATTTAATAAATATAATGATGTTTATTATGTGTCACTGTATTGTTTTTATTGTGGGTACTGGGGGTGGAGGGGGGGTCCCGAACGGTATATGGGTAGGCCTCCCTTGTGGGTAGTGGGTGAGGGTGGTTAGGCCTCACGGGGTGGGGGGTTAGTGTGGGAGGGTATGTAGGCATCCCTAGTGGTGGGTGAGGGTGGGTTAACCCCTTAATGACTGTAGCGGTTAATAACCGCTATGGTGATTAAGTGGTTAGGGGACATTACTTTGGATGTTTTCATTCTTGTGTCTGTTTTGCAGCAGAGGAGGGGGCATGGGCAGGATGAAGATGAGGATGGCCTTCATCGTGGCAGCCGGACATGGGTGGTGAGTACTATATGTATTTAATGTATGTATTGCTGTTTATGTATTTAAATGGGCACATTCACTATTATCCCTTTGTGAATAATAGTAATTGTGGCCATTACTATACTGTATGTGTTAAGGGGGGGGGGTTATTTCTTTATAAGTATGTATGTGTTTAGACGTTAATTTGGGGGGGCACATAATTGGTACTGCAGGCCTGCAGGTAACACCGGAGGGCCCCCGACGGCCTATAGTATCATTGATGTGCATATATGTGTATGTTAGGGGTTGTTGGGGTTATATATATTTATTTATTTATTTATATAGAGATATTTATTTATTTATTTATTGTGGGGCTGGTGTGTGTGATTATTTTTTATTGTGGGTAGTGGGGGTGGGTGTAGGGGGTATTAGCCCCAACGGTGGTTGTTTAGGGCTTGCGGGTGGGTAGCGGGAGGGCTTAAACCCTTCATGACCGTAGCGGTATTAACTGCTACGGTCGTGAAGGGGTTAAGTGCACCCGCAACACCCCCGCAAGCCCTAAGCTCACACCCAGGGCCAAATACCCCCTTCACCCACACCCGCTACCCACAATAAACCTGGCACGGTGGGTTAACCCCTTCATTGCCTTAGCGGTTAGCCGCTAAGGTAATGAAGTGGGCTGTACATGCATTTTTCCGGCCTCGGATGCATGCCGGGGGGCTCCGGTGCGGGTATCAGCTCCGGAGACCCCCGGCATCAATCACAGACAGGAAAAAGGGCTGATTTTGTCTAAGTGTCGCCCTTGCCGATGCTTCTCCTCCACCAAGTTGCCAACTTTAGTTGGCGGGCTGATTCCCGATAAACTCTCCATTCTGGAGTGCCGATCAGCACCGAAGAGCTGATCGGGGCTACCTGAATTCAGCCGGGTTCAAAAAGTGCCGATAAGTGGCTTATCGGCAGCCGGATGCCGATAATTTTTTATTGGGAAGAAAAGATGCCGATAATTCCCACTTATCGGCGCTTACTGAATCGGGAGGGCAAAAAATGCCGAAAAAAGCCTTATCAGCGCTTACTGCATAGAGCCCTAAGTGTATTAACTACATAGATCCAATATGTCTCTCTCAAGTTGAGAAATTTATGCCTGTCTCCACTTAGGAGTGTTGAACTGATAGACTCAATGCACATAACTTTCAAGGAAGAGGGATCTTTGTTATGCTTAAGATCGTAGTGTCTAGATAGACTGTGAGATTGTAATCCATGGATAATATTCCGCCGATGTTCAAGGAATCGTGTTGCCAAGGTCCATTTTGTCCTGCCAATATATTGAATCCCACAGGGACACATAATGGCATAAATGACAAAGATGGATAAACAATTGATATTGCCCTTTGCTTGATATATTGATCCATTTGAATGTGATGTAATGATATCAGATTTGCATAGGTGTTTGCACGTTAGACATCTCGGACGGTTGCACGAGAAATTGCCATCTCTTGCTTTAGTTTTGGCATCATCAGAAATGTGATTTATACTTTTTAATTTACTATGTGCCACCATAGATTTTACATTTCTCGCTTTTTGGAAAACCATGGGTATCCTTAAAGGTAATTTTTTTCCTATAATAGGATCATTCAGTAAGATCTCCCAATGTCTATTGAGGATGTACTTTATTTTTTGAGAGGCACAGTTAAATTGGGTAATAAAAATGGGTAAACCAATCTGATCTTGATTAGGTGTTGAATTTTTCTTCTTCCTACAGAGTATATCACTTTTTGATTTTCCCAACAGTGCATGTCTATCTAGTTGACCCACTTGTCTAAATGTCTCCTGAACTGTATGTTTATTATACCCTTTTGCTATGAATTTGTTTGCCAGAGCATCCCCCTGGGCCAGATAGTCGGAGTCAAGAGAATAATTTCTCCTGACTCTAAGGAACTGGCCCCTGGGGATGTTCTACAGCCACTTGTGATAGTGGTTGCTCTTGTGATGTAAATATGCATTAGTAGAAACCTTTTTAAAGAATGTTTTGGTAATAATCTGATTATCACTATTGGCCATTAGTTCTAAATCCAAAAAATTGAATTTGGATTTATCTATTTCAAATGTAAAACGCAAATCCATTTGGTTATCATTGAAAGATGTCAGAATGTTGGTAAGTATCTCTTGATCCCCGTCCCAAATAAATATAAGGTCGTCTATGAAGCGGCCATAGAACACCAAGCCCTCCCCCAGCCTAGCATCACCCCACACATGCCTATCCTCCCATAGGCCCATGTATAGGTTAGCATAGCTGGGGGCAAAACGGGTGCCCATGTCCATTCCACAGACCTGCAAATAATAATGATCCTCGAATAAAAAATAATTATGCTCCAAAATAAACAAAATGGATTGTAATATGAAGTTCCTTTGTGTTTCATTAAATGAATTTTCTTTTTCCAAAAAATGTGCTACTGCTGCTACTCCTTTGTTATGATTGATGCAAGAATATAAAGAGGTCACATCACATGTGGACCATATATAGGTGGATTTCCAAGGGATCCCAGAGATGGAGTCAATGACATGCAAAGTGTCCCTAATATATGATCTTAAATTGACCACCAAAGGTTGTAAAAAGTAGTCTACATATTGGGACACATTGGACGTCATTGACTCCACCCCTGAGACTATAGGTCTCCCCGGTGGATGTTCTAAGTCTTTATGTACCTTTGGTATATAATAAAACACTGGGGTCCTTGGGAATCTTTTAAATAGAAATTCAAATTCTGATTTTGTAAAGATCTCCTTGTGCTGTGCCTCTTGAAGGAATATCTTTAAATCTTTCTGATAATCATCCATAGGATCATGATCTAGCAATATACTGTATAAGAAATACCATCATTCAATAAATGGTTCGCTTCTGCTACATATATATCTCTATCTTGAAGGACTATTCCTCCTCCTTTGTCTGCCTGTCTTATTACAATTCCATTTTGTTCACTTAGTTCCCTTAAGGCCTGTATTTCATTCTTATGAATATTCCTCTTTTGTAATGAAGGCATGCCCTGACATAAAGATTCAAAATCTTTTAATACCAGGGTATAGAAGGTATCTATAAAACCTCCCTTAGCTTGATATGGAAAAAAAGTAGATTTAGGAACAAACGGTGAATGTTTGAAGTCAATGGTAGGAGGCTCTAACAGATCTAAACTCTCACTTCTAGTGAGCTGAGAATATCTTGAATCACACATGTAAACTGAACTATCTAAATTACATTGAGAATGAGAAGATTGAGAATGTCTTAAATCGCACATGTGAACAGAATGGATCAACATAGAGAGAGACATTATTGGATCTACCGTACTTCCCAATGGTTTTGATGTCACATTGCTTGTTTGTGTAGAATGCTGTGTAAAACAGTCCAAGTCCAATGTATGATCAACACCAGCACTAGCGATCATCTCCTTAGTTATAACATCACCCCCAGTCATGACCTTAATACAATCCCTCTCTTGAGTACTTAAAATTTCCTCCTTTTCCTTACCCTTAGATGCAAAAAATGTAATTAAAGTGATCTTTCTAATATACCTTTTAGGTCTACAAATAAATCAAATTTTCTTGGTAAACTGCTAGGTGCAAAGGAAAGACCCTTGGAAAGGAGTGAGGTGTGATGTGCTGACAATACAAAACTGGACAGATTGAAAATACCATGACTCTCTGGCGTCAATGTCCTCAATCTGCTCTCCTTCTTTCTTTGTTCGTGCTGCCCTGACCTTCTTCCTCGCTGTTTCTTTTTCTGCGTTGTGTTGAAGCTCCCCTGGATGTGGGATGTCTGTCCCAGAGGGGGTATGTTCTCCCTCTTTCTCTTTCCTCCTCCTTCTTTACCATCTCTAAAAAATAAGCAGTATGTGAGGTTATACGGGTGGAATTGGACCCAGGGGGTGAAGATTCCCTACTGCGTTGTTTTGAAATAGCCCCATTTGCAGCCTCCTTTTCTTTATCTACATATGTAATGTCGGAGGTGGTTGGGGAATTCTGCAGTGCGTCAAATCTATTATCAATAGTGCACTTGTATGATGACGATACATCTTCCTTGCTTTTGTTATCTTTTTTTGATGTGTTTGTTTTAGATGGTGCTACAGGCGTCTGGCGATACTCTCTACTTCTTTCCCTAGATTTATTGTAATTTTTACCCTTTCTTGGGGGATGATGATGTCTAGAATCATCTCGCCTATATCTTATCCAATCTGTGACCCTATCTGTAGCATAATCATTTGTATCTCTAAGATATTTTTTGTCTTTGCGTTCCATGGTATCCTTCTCAAAATTTAAAACTCTCCTATTTACTAGTTTATCTAATTCCTGAAATTCTTCACTATCCACATAGGGGACCAATAATTGTTGTACTTCTATTTCCTTTTCAGTACTTTTCACTTTATCCTCTCGATATGAGATTAATAAACGAATTAGTGAAAAAGAACATTTGTCCAGAATGTTCTTCCAATTAGTGGAAAACTCCTCATTGGTTTCAAAAGTAGGTTTTTCTTCATATTTGATTGTATTTCAACACTCAATATATTTATTAGCATAGATTTTTTCAATATATCAAGTCCATTCTCCTCAAGCTTTTATTTATTATTTTTCAACATCATCAATGGTTTTTTTTCTTATTGTTTCACTCAGTTGATTTCAGGTATTTATTCTATGTATAATCAAACTGTTTTTATTAGAAACATAGTAATAAGTGTCAGCTTTTTATATCATCAGCTATGGGTTGATGAGCCCAAATTTAGGGATGTTCATTGTTTTTTATATAGAGCTGCCTTTTTTTCTGTATGCAGGAGGTATTAGACTAATTATCTGCACCAGATCTATTAATGATTCTCTCAATCATTCTTTGGTTAGACAAATAGGGTTCGAGGGTGTATATAAACGTGAGTTACACACCCAGAATCCATCCCCTGATGAAAACAGCTTATGCTGTTGAAACGCGTAGGGACAAGTGTGCTGTGGGTCCTGTTAAGCGTCTCTTTTGAATTCTGGCTGTAATCCTCCTGCTCGATACCAGTGGACTTTGTGTGGTGTCATCTGATCGTTCCGCCGCACACAGTGCCCCCAGTAGGAACCTGGATCATCAGCTGGTGTGTTCCCGGGGGAAGGAAGCTGTGGTGAGCCCAACATTGTCAGTTTCTGCAGGCAGAGGCACACGAGGGCTGTACTTTGATGTGGTGGAGTCACAGAGCGGAGCAGAGGAACAGCAACGCCTACAGAACCATGGAGCATGAGTATTAACTCATAAAATGCTTTTTTATTCTCTTTGTTTGTGAGTTCAATTTGAACATTTTTATTGGGAAATTAAATACTTTTTGCACAGTAATGCACTAGGATTGGGCGCTTTTTTCTTTCATTATCTATATATATATATATGTATAAATATATAGTTGCATGATAAAGCCACTGTTCAAATGAATGGGTGAAGTTTGGGTATTGGGCCAGGGTGGCTTAACCCCTTAATTACCTTTGCGTTTATTATCCAATAAGGTGATTATGGGGTTAATTGATATCTGAATGTAATTGCAATGTATTGGCTTGTATTTTATGGGCAACGGAGGACAAGGATTTTGCTGGCGATGGGGGCTTCTTATTGATGAAGTCAGTAGAACTTTATTTATTTGAATATGCTAGTTAATGTGTTTAATAATGGGCAAATAATCTATTATCCCTATCTGGATAATAGTTATTTTGCACATTATTGTACTGTATGTGTTGGGGGGGGGTGGGTGGATTGATGTATTGAATGTATAGGTCAGGTATATTTATTTTACATTCAGGGTTTGTTCCTTTTGGTATTGCGTGAGACCTCTGGAGACCACCTGCGGTATCCTCGGGCTTCTCACGGGTATCAGGCTGCGTGGTCCACGGGGGACACCTGCGGGGAAGAACCGGTGGCCGCACATCTGTGGGGGCACCGCGGACCTGTAGTGTGCGGGGAAGAACCGGTGGCTCCACATCTGTGGGGGCACCGCAGACCCATAGTGCCAACCCGTGGGAACCCAGACCCCTGTGGGTACCACTCGAGGCCCCTCAGACACCTGTGGGTCTGACCCGGGGCCCCCTGACATCCGCGGGCCTACCGTGGGGACCCAATTAAGGCCCACGGTGACCCACGGAGACCACCTGGTGGGCCATGGCACCTGGCGGGACCCACCAACTGGCCTCCAGAACCTGTATGAAACAAGTTGCTGGTAACCTGTAGGTCTGTGAGGTGACCCGTCAGGCCCACCAGGGACTCACGTGGGCCTGGGGCATGAACCCTGTGTGTAAAAGAATAAATCATGTATTTATGAGGGGGCACAGGGGGTGGGTTATGTATTTAATAAATAGAATGATGTTTATTGTGGGGCAGTGCATTGTTTTTATCGTGGGTACTGGGGGTGGGGGGAGGGGGTATTGGCCCCAAGGGTATGTGGGTAGGCCTCCTGGCTGGGTAGTGGGTGAGGTGGGTTAGGCCTCACGGGGTGGGGGGTTAGTGGGGGAGGGTATGTAGGCCTCCCGAGTGTTGGGTGAGGGTGGGTTAACCCCTTAATGACTGTAGCAGTTAATAACCGCTATGGTAATTAAGGGGTTAGGGGACATTACATTAGATGTTTTTATTCTTGTTTCTGTTTTGCAGCATCGGAGGGGGCATGGGCAGGATGAAGATGAGGATGGCCTTCATCGTGGCAGCCGGACATGGGTGAGTGCTATATGTATTTAATGTATTTATTGTTCTTTATGTATTTTAAATGGACAAATACACTATTATTCATTTGTGGGTAATAGTAATTTTGCCCATTAATGTATTGTATGTTTTAGGGGGGATGTATTATTGTAAAGTATTTGTGTTGTTGTATTTTTTTGGGGGGTGGAGGCACAGAATTGGTACTGCAGGCCTGCGGGGAACACCCGAGGGCCCCCGCCGGTCTCTAGTATCATTGCTGTGCATCCCAAAAATGAGATATATGTAATGGGGGTATAGGGGTTGTTGGGGGCACAGGGGGTGTATGTTGTGTATTGCAATGTTTATTGGGGGCAATTGTCCCCAATAAACATGCTATTATGCCTTAACCCCTTCATTGCCTTAGCGGCTATCCGCTATGGTAATGAAGCAGCATTACTGTATTTTAATAATATTGTGCGGGAACAGGGGGCCCCCTGAGCTTAACCGCATTGATTTGTGGCTCAGGGACCCCCTGCTTCCCGAGTTACAGGCCCCGGTTTGGGGCATCAGTTCCAGTGTTGCCGCCATCTTTATTGCGTCCAAGACGCGACGTGAGCTCTATAAAGATGGCGGAGACACTGGCACCCGATGCCTCTTACCAGGGCCTGTAACTCGGGAAGCAGGGGTCCCTGAGCACAAATCAATGTGGTTCAGCTCAGGGGACCTCCTGCTCCCACACAATATTATTAAAAATACATTAAGGCTGCTTAATTATCATAGCGGATAGCCGCTAAGGTAAGGAATGATTATTTATTTGTATGTGTGTTTTACTCATAGTGAAGATGTGCAGAGGGTCTCCGGAGCTGAACCGCTTTGGTTTTAGGTCCGGGGACCCCCTGCTTCCCGAGATACAGGCCCCTTTATGGGGTGCTGGTATCCCTCTGCTTTGTTTACATTCCGCGGTCACGTGATCGGGACCTTTAAATGCAGAGGGATACCGGCACCTCATAAAGGGGCCTGTATCTCAGGAAGCAGGAGGTCCCTGGACCTGAAACTAATGCGTAGACACCCTGCACATGTACACTATGAGTAAAAGTTGTTTAGAAAGATTTTTAATGTGCCGATGTTTGCGCAGAGAGAGTGACGATCTCTCTCTGCTGCAAACACATATCGGCAGAAACGGCCTATCGCCAGGCTATCGGGAGCAAGGCTCTTTTTTATCACCAGCTCATCTGCGTTTTGCTTTCGCAGTGATTCGCCAGGGATTCGGCAGGGATTCGGCCCTTACTGAATACTGCGAGGGCAAATCGGCAAAATCATGCCGATAGGGAACACATGGCGATTGCACTTTTTCGGCGCTTACTGCATAGAGCCCTTAATCTCCTTCATTCTCACAGCGGCAAGATGTGAGATAGCGGCCTCCTGGAAGAGATTATCCACCTCCTCCAAAGGAACTATAACAAAAGAGGATCAACGAGGTGATGCTCATGGAGACGTTAACGGCTCTCCTTAAGCAAAATTTAACTATATTCTACAGAACATGGGAGCCTAGGTTCATTTTTATAAGATGAAGGTAACCCGTACATGCCAAGCAGGGAAATTGTATACCCAGACAAGGAGTACCATGACATCCCGATCCTAAACCTGAAACAGACAAAGCCAGAAGCCCGGCGACCAGGGAGTGTATACCCTCCACCCCCCTTTTTCCACCCCCCCTTCTTTCCCTCCCCCCACCATGTCCTTTCCTTTCTCGCCTTCTCTCTCTGAAGGCCTCTCTGGTACGACAATTAAGGTTGCAATCTTCCCCCCCAAAAAAATACAAAAATGTTCTTGTATTAGGCTGTACATTGTGTATGACGTGTTTTTGTTGTATAATTGCCTAATAAAACTATTTGAAAAAAAAAAAAAAGAAAGAACATGCACTTCTGAGGTCTTTGGTAAAGTATCAAAAACAGTACATTTCTTGTGAGAGGATTTGTATACTGACAGAGATTGATGGTGTTTCTTGTGTCCAAGCACAGCTGTTGGTTGAACAGGTGAGTAAGCAGGAGATGTACAGTAGTAGCATGTGCTGTATGTACAAGCAAGTGAGGCTGGTGTGGTGGTTGCCGGAGCAGGGCCCAGTTGTAGCTTGATATGTTACACCATGACAGGTCTCGAATTGGTGCCCTTGACCCTGGATCTGCTGCACCATCTAGTCTTCAACTACTAGCAACACTACTGCTGATTTTTCTGCTCTAGCTTGGGCAAAAGAAGAATCTTCAGGTGCGGATATAGGGGTCAGGGAGTGGAATCAAAGGGAGGAGAAGTGTTAGGTTAGCAATTAGCACTTCTAGCAGTGGAGGTCATGACTGCTTTCAGCCCACCTTGTCAATGGAGTGCATCAGTCAACATTGAAGAGGGTGAGGTTTGCATTGCTGATGATGGTGGTTACTCTTCTGATGATCTTAGCAAGGAGCGAACTGGAGAAAGTGAGGCAAAGGAACGCCTCTCAAAGACTTTATGTTGTTAGCCCCAAATCGGTCTTCCTGGTATTCCAGACTCTTCCCCGAGATTGCAGGCATTACAGGGGCACAGTCATTTCCCCATAGGACCCATCTCCAAGGTGTGGGAATACTTCTAATAATCCATCCATAATTCAGTGAGTGACTCTGCGGTGGTATACTGTGTCCTTTGTGGTGTAGCAGTGCCCAGGGGCAGGAGTGGAGGATGCCTAGGGAGGAGTGTTCTGCAGCAAAATTTGTGGACCAGCCCCTATAACATCTGGGAGAGGCAGCATCAGCAAACCTGTGCGTTCTCCTGTGTCTCCAGAAGTGATTATCCGGGTCATTGTGGAAAAGCCACCACACCCACCGAATGAGGCGTGACCCACTTCTTCTCCACAATGGTACACTAGGCCCAAATGGGCTACATTGTTCACACCTGCTCTGAAAAGTGACTCTGTTGCTTCTCCAACCATTTCCCCACTTGTTGAAACTCCTTTCTCCCCCACATTCACCAGCATCACCCCAGAGACGACCAGGAAGTGAGAGAGAGAAAAAGAAGGCTTCATAGGGAGACAGGTTCTGTTGCCACTGGCAGTGTAAGTAGATGACTGCACATTCAGTGAGTGTAGCATCACTCAATGGTCATACCTAATTCAGCAGCCACAAAACTTAACTATATGAATTTATCTCAGATAGTCAGCTCCTCTCTGACCGGCTGTTACTTATTGTCTGTCATCAGGTGGTCCTCGTGGAGCCCCGCTGGCCTGCAGTACCATTCTTGTATTTAAAAAAATATAATCATGGCCTACATTTCAATAAATACACCTCCCCCCTCCCCCTCCCTGCAACCAAACACATACAGTACAGTAATGGGCAAAATAACTATTATCCAGATATGGATAATAGATAATTTGTCCATTATTAAACAAAATATTACCCAGCCACCATAAAGTAAATAAAACCGCTCTACTTACCCCTTGAAATACAAAGGGCTTCCTCATCAGCATACTGCAGGGCCATGTCGTCCATTGCCAGAAAGCATACATAATAAATACAATCTAATGGCCCCTAACCCCTTTATCACCATTGCGGTCATTAACCGCTATAGTAATTAAGGGGTTAACCTACCCTGCCCTGCTACCCACCTGGGAGGCATAACAACCCATTATACCCACCCTGTACCCATTGATTGGTATAGTAGTACATCATACATCATATGGGCATACGCTACTATAGAAGTCAATGGTCACCCTAATACAAAAGCATAAATGTCCAAAATACACAATAATAAAACCTATACAACAAGCACCTAAACACCCAAACTGTAAAATTAAAAGCAATAGGCAATAAATAAATTACCTAAAAAAAAAACACTAGCTAACCAATCAATTAAAGAAATAAACCATTAGCTAATCATTTACCTACAGCAATTAAAACCAATTATCAACAATGGAGATATAGTATATGGCTTGGCACCCCTTTACCCAGCAAACCTGAGCAAACTTGACGCCCTCTACAATTCAATATTCTGACGTTTTGTTCTCAAAAGCAACTACAACACACATCACTACGAAATGCTCAAAGAACTAGATTGGTCATCACACGAGTGTAGGCGCAATGTTTACCATTCCTGTCTTGCCTTCAAATACTTTCTGGCCAAGCTACCCATCTATCTGAACAAGCTCCTCACCCCTACCACATGCAGCACTTATCATCTGAGATCAGACTCCAAAAGACTGTTCATGGTCTCAAGGCTCAACAAAGTATCCGGACGCTCCCCCTTCTCTTACAGTGCCCTACAAAACTGGAACAACCTACCAGAGACTCTCACATCCACCACCAGTTTAAGTTCTTTCAAAACTAAGGCTGTCTCACATTTTAATCTGGTCTGTATCTGTTACATACGCCTATAATATATATTTTGTTTAACTGTGCATGCAATGTCTTGTATATAATGTATACCTTGTTCACTTATGTAACTGTATTTGTAACCATGTTCTATCTGTCATCCTAACTCTATGCCCAGGACATACTTGAAAACGAGAGGTAACTCTTAATCTATTACTTCCTGGTAAAATATTTTATAAATAAATAAATATTATTGGCTTGCTTAGCTTGTAGCAGTTTTGTTATTAACCCCTGCATTACTGGCTTATATAGCATTGTTGCTTGAGATTATCTCTGCTAATTACCGGTTATCCTTGAGATATTCTCTACAGTTGGTTGGTTTAATTTCCACTAGCCTCGTTTGGGCATACATTCACTAGTGACCACACTTGGATCACTAGATTATCTTATAGGTTGCCATATTGTGTATTTTGTTTTTAGTTGTTCAGTGTGTTGGGAGTTACCATCCATATAGGACTTAAGAGAAGTACCTTTGATCACTGTGATCTTGGGGAACGCTGTAGAGAAGGGAGGCAGGCACACGGGCTTATGCAAAAAGAAATGTAATGTGCCACAACAAAACCCAACATTTTAGTAGAGTCTCACTGCCTTTATCAATGAGAGGGCTACCTCTTGGGGAATGGGCCAGAAGAAGGGGTGTCATGCCCCGAAACGTTGCCCCCTCTATTTGTCTTGATCCCTCCCCCTTTTCCCTTGTATTTTCCTTATTCCTTTCCCTTCCCCCACCCTGTGTTCTCCCACTCCATTTGTTGTTACTCACTGTTGTACGTACATTGCTGACCTTTGCGATTATCTATACTTATTGTGTAATCATATTGTGGCAATATCACAGTAACATTTCTTTATAATATATTTGTCATTTACTTTATTTTTCTCAGTTGAGTGCTGGGTACATACCATGTTTCTTGTCTACTTCTTCAAAAATAGCTCTCCTTAAATTTGCAGGAATCCGCTTTTTGGTCTTGTTGCCTTTATAATTGACTTTTTGGCTCCACTCGCTGAACATAGAAAAACTGACATGGTGTTTAAAAATGAACATGGCAAATATGTGCGGTTGTCCACCGCATCTGGTCTTGTATTGCCCCCAAATGCTCTGCGGGAGGTCTTTCAGCATGATATCTGGGAGCTGGAAAATACTGGGTGCTGAGCCAGGTGTGCTTATGGCAGCGGGTGGGGGCAGATGGTCCGGGAGGATGCTTTCTTCCTCTCGTGGCCGTCCTCTTACTGGGGTTGTCACTGACTCAAACAGAAGGGTATATGTGTATCCTGGAGATGGAGGGGGTGAGTGAGGGGGTTCCCGTGGTTTGCTTGATGTTGGGACCATGAAGGTCAATCCAGGGATGCACAGAGGGGGTGCGGTTCCTTATTGGGAAGGAACTCCAAACAAAGAATAAAGCCCTGCGATGTTCCTCTCAATCTTCTCCATGTGAACACCTATGCACCTATCCATCCTCTTAAAAAGATCCATCTTGGCTCCATTCTGCCCCTGTATTGCTCGCATGTGTTGTCAGGTATTTTAAAACCACTAAAAACATCCAGCATGTGGATGACCGAGCTGTATCTGGTGCAAGGTGTGGTGGTGGAGGTGAGCGGGGCATGTCCAGACGAGGCTCAGTGTGTCTGGGTGCAGGAGGAGAGTGGGGGTATCCGGTTGAGTCTCCATGGTGAAAGGGACCTAGAAGGATGCTGTTTGGGCATCGGTGGTGATGGGTAATGGAAGTGAAAAGTGTGGGATGTCCGATTAGGCTGCGGTGGGTGCAGGGGCACTAGAGCAATCCTTCCAAATAACTTCATCATTGATGACTTTGGCCATTTTCTTCTTTACATACCAAGTGCAAGGGATCTTTGCCTTGGGAGCCTTTGGTACCATTTCTTTTAGTCACCTTTGGCTTGGAAACATCTGCCACTGTTCGCTTTCTCGTGGTCAGGGCAGCAGAATAAATCAGGTTCCTGCATCCAGAGAATCGGGGTTGATCCATGGAAGAAGATGGAAGAATGCACAATACAGTATCTGGAGAAGAGATCATTCAGAAAGAGATCAGTGTGTGGAAGGCTATGCAATCTGTGTCACCTTTTATGCAGTGTCCCTGGCTTCATTTGTTGATGGGTGTGGCAACGAGCTACAGGTGTTAAAAGTGGATGTATACTTTACCTGTAGAGGTACATTATAAATACACCATAACTTTTGTTGATTTAATGCACATTGAATATACATCGAATACACATCGAATATACATTCCTCTGTGCTTGATTGATTGATGCTGAGTAACGTTATTTAAAAGGATCTCAGCATGAGAACACAGGATATGTACGAGAGGACTTAGACTTGTACAGATCAAACGCTGGTTACTTACTTCGGGCATCAAGTTATTACATAGCACTGTCTGCTATCATGCGCATGGGCAGACTAAAAGTGTAAAGCGGATTCCCACAGTCATAACAGAGTAAGGTGCTTTTTTTTCTTGCTGCAATTATTACTGTAAAAGCTTTATGCTTTGCCAAAGATAAGTGTTTTGCCTTTTTTTTTCTTTGAAAATCGTTTTGGGCCTAACAAATTGTTCTCTTTTTCTTTAAACTGTAGGGCAACAAAGCATCTGGTGGATGAAATCAGTAATGCTAATGATGTGTGCTGTGCAGCAACGGTCAATATGGTTCTGGAGAAGAGTCATAATATGACAGTATCTGAGACAAGCATCAGGCTGATGAGACGCTAATTGGGCTGGACATATGAATGTGTCAAGTAAGTGTTTGACTGTAATACAGTACTGTATAATGTAATTGTTTTGTTCTTGGAAGTGTAATGCTGCTTGTTACAGCATTGTACGGAGCTGTACCCAATGTGGTGCACTGTACAGTAGCTCATGAAGTGACAGAACATGGTTTATGATTAATGTAGTGCAGTATAGTACAGTACAGGTAAAGTGTTGTAGGTAAAAGTTTGGTTTTATTGTACAGTACCTGTAAAATTCTTCCCTTTCATTATAGAACTTATCCTATGATAAGGGAGCTCAACAAGGTTAAAAGAGTGGACCAAGCATGGGCATGGATCGAAAGTGGTGAGACTTTTCAGGATGCTATCTTTTCTGACGAGACAACTGTTGCTCTTGAGAGATTTTCCACTTTTGCCTTCCACAAAAAAACCACCTATACCTGATGCTACGGCCCAAGCACCCACTGAAGATGCATGTGTGGGGTGCTATCTCTAGACATGGACCAGGATGCATAGTGATATTTGAAGGTACTGTATAGTAATGCACAAAGTCAAATGCTGTAGCGTTATGCACTGTAGTAGTGTATTCTGTAACATAATATTAAGTATTTTAATATTTTTTTTTCTCTTTATCCAGGAATCATGAATAAAGTATTTTTCCAAGAGCAAATTGTCACACGTATTGTTAAATACATTAGGCATGATTACCCATCTGGTGATCACCGGTTCTTCCAGGACAGTAACCCAAAACATACCGCCTCTAGTGCCTATAAACTTGCAAGGGGGATCAACTGGGTTAAAAATCCACCAGAGTAAGTGCTCCAGTGTACAGTAACTGTTTCTTATTGTTTTAAAGAGTTTTGATATTTTCAACTAAATCGCCATTTTATTTTCCCTTTCGTTCCAGATAACCAGATTTGAACCTATAGAACTGGTGTGGCATGCGCTGAAGGATCGTCTAAGAAAGTTTATGAAACTGGCCAGCATGTAGTAACTAGTAAAAGGAATAAAGAGTTTCCGGAGAAACATACGCACTGTACACAAACGCAACAACTACATTAAAAATAGTAGCAGCATTTTGGCCGTTCTCTTAGAGTGTAATGGGAATGTGACCGGCATGTAGTAAGGTACTGTAGAAAGGTGCAGTACAGGTAAGTACAGTACAGTACAGGTAAGTATGGTACTGATAGGAAGCACTTTATATGGTAGCATTACAGTAAAGTTACAGTATTCTAATGTTATCTTTTCATGTCTGCACTTATTTTACCCATTTTTATATTTTATATACAGTATGTATTTATATTCGACATCTGTGTATTACCTAGTATTATAAATAATGTATCCTATTACAGGCACAGTAACTAACAGTTTATTAGTTTTGTATGGATGTCAATACTGTTAATCAGTCAAGGGCTTCAATGCACTAATCCTGCAGCCCCTTTTTTTCTTTCAAAGGAGAGGCAGCACTCCTAGAAGGGGGGGGGGGATATCCAAGCTTATTGTCCTGTTTGCAAAACAACAGTCAACAGTTTGGCCTAATATCCCTTCCCCCCACTCTCAATAACAAAAAGAAATCCGTTGTCGTTTACACCCAGTGACTCAGCTAAACCCATGGAATTAGAAGCCCCTTAGAAGATGCATACACTACAGCACTGTATCTGTCATTTACACCCGGTGACTCAGCTAAATTCCATGGAATTAGAAGCCCCTTAGAAGATGCATACAGCACTGTATGTTCGTTTACAACCAGAGACTCATCTTAACCCCCATGGAATTGAAAGCTCCATTAAACGTGAAATGTACTATATTCTTGTTGTCAGCTTTTAAAATTGTTTGTTAAATTAATAAAAGTTTTCACTCCCAGAGCCCATGTGTGTGGAATATTTCTGTATACATTAGGTTACATACAGTATGACAAATATGGTATCCATCACATACAGTAATATGCAACATCATTGAGAAATAAAAAGGTAGTGATTTTAAAAATGTTACATTTGAATAAATAAAAAAAACTAAGCATCACGTAAGGTTTTGTTTAAACCTCATAATTATTCTTTCATTCAAGAAAAAAAATGCCTTTTTTTCCCCTTTTTTCCGGACTTCAATTTCATAGAGAATAGGGAGTGAATGCTTTCTACAGAATGAAGAGGGAGGTGACTCAGCTAAACCTCATGGAATTAAAACTGTGCAGTACTTACTTTGAAGCTAATAAGCATGAAATGTATTCTTGTTGGCAACTATCTGTCTTTGTATATGTAAGGATCCGCGCTGCGGGTATACCCGCTTCCAGCGCCTCCTTACCTTTTTTATAGGCCGTCCGGGCTCACTGGCGGAGTCCCTCACCACTGGCGGCTGCCCTCGCACATCCCGGTCACACGCATCACCCCTACGGGCGCGCGGACCCAGTCCGCCATTAGTTGGTGCCGGGCATCAGACACCGCCCCCTCTGACACGGCGCACGCATCTTGCGTGTCTCTGCCCCTGCCCTGTCAGCTCCGCCTCCCAGGTCCCTCTTCTCCACCTGACCCTTCCCTTGTCCGTCCCTCTGCTCCTCCCCTTGCTCAGACTACTCCCAAATCCTCCGGTACATCTCTCCCACTCTCCGCCTCCTCTGACGCGGCACACGTACCTTGCACGCTCCTGCCCCATCAGCTACGCCTCCCAGGTCCTCCTTCCTTTTCTGTTCCTTCCCTTGTCTGTCACTCCGCTCCTCCCCTGG
The DNA here is from genome assembly GCF_040206685.1 of Ascaphus truei. Lineage (NCBI taxonomy): Eukaryota > Metazoa > Chordata > Amphibia > Anura > Ascaphidae > Ascaphus > Ascaphus truei. Next base: position 190,179,700 of record NC_134483.1, on the reverse strand, counting down.
CTCTGACCACTCCCAAAGCCTCTGGTAATTCTCTCCTATCTGGGTCTTACTCGGGCCGCTCCGGTGTCCCTCCCCTCACTCTGATTGGTCCCAAACTCTCAAACTCTGCTCTCCTATCAGGTCCTTCGGGCCACTCCTCTGTCACTCCCCTTCCCCTGATTGGTCCCAGCCCCCTATTTAGTTCCCCTTCACCATTTCCTCTTTGCTCTGCATAGCTTCTGTATCTTGGTGCTGTCTGCTGTTGCCTGGCCTCTCTTGTCTTTCAGTGTCTGTTCCTGTCCCTGGAAATCTGCTGACCTACCTGGATTTGACCTTTTGCTCTGGACTCTACTATGCTGCTCTCTGGAACCCTTTGGACTTCGCTTTGGACTTTCTACGCTGCAGACTTCTACAACCCCTGGACACGGCTCACGGACAATCGACTACGCTGCTCTCTCCACTCCACGACCCAGGCTCACGGACACTCAACTACGCTGCTCTCTCCTATCCACGACCATTGGCTTACGAACTTTACCCTTCTTCGCAGGAGCTATCAAGTACGGTATCATTTCTATTTTTGTTTACCCGGACCATCTACGCTACTTCCACACTCCGGCCGTGCTCCCGTTTACTGTTAGGTGTGTGGTATTACTCCTTTCCACCTCAGTCCCTGGGTCTCATCTGGCTTGTGGGCAGGCCGAGCATTACAGTATAAAGTACTTACTGCAAGGATGAATGGGAAGGCTTAACAAAAACAGAACTGTTTGAACCTTTCCCCCCCAACCTCCAATTTTTTTTATTAATATTGTTTTATTTCAGGAGTTCTTAGCCATCATAAATTGCATATGCTAAGTCTAAGTATACTGCAATATGCAACATCATTGAGAAATAAAAAGGTAGCGATTTTAAAAATGTCAAATGTGGTTAAATATGAAAAATATGCATCACATAAGGTTTTGTTAAAACACTACTGTTATTCTCTTCTTCTGAAGAAAAAAAATATGATTTTTTTTCATTTGAATTTCAAAGTGTGAAATGTATTCTTGTTGGCAACTGTATGTCTTTGTATACTGTATTTACTGCAAGGATAAATGGGAAGGCTTAAAAAAAACAGAACTGTTTGCAAAGTTAATTAAAGTTATCCCTGCCTGAGACCCTATCTGTGTGTAATCTTTATGTATATCTGTAAACCGAAGGTTAATAAATTTAGAATACAATATTGTGTAATAGAAAACCAAAAAAATCAAATCATTAAAAAAATATGTTTTTTTGACAAGTTCAGTGTCCCATTATTTGTGAAGGCATTATACACCCCATTAACCAGCAAGTGGAATAAAAGCATGAAACAATTGTGAAATGTTATTACAGGTGAGGACATACAGTAATTTATGCGTTGTCCAAAAAAAGTGTGAAACATTGTTAAAATTGTGAAGCTGGTATTACTGTATAAAAGTAAAAAAAGGCAAAGTTAAAAAATAGCAATTTTAGAGTTCCATCAAACTTCATCCTTATCTTTGATGGTCGATTTCAAACTTTAATTTCTGAAAAAAAAAGATGCTTTAAGTACTGTATAGAGCTAGTGCTCATGCGTCAACTCACGCTCTAGTGTGTATGTGTACAATCATAGACAGGCTATGGCAGGAATACAGGACAAGTTTCCATACAGATACTGAATACAGTAGTAGTGTATGCGTGTCATTGCGAATTAAAGCTAGTACTGTACAGTACATTATATTTACCTTCATTATATACATTGCCAACCAGGTGGAGATGATCCAATGTCAGGGGTGTAGTGTGCATAACAGCTGGGATCACTTATGTAATAAACTAATAATAAGATGGGGACAGGTAGCCAGGATTGAGCTTCACACTGTTTTCAGTGACGGTAGCCTGTTATTGCTATAGCAGGCTCGGGAAGTATGAATGTTAAATGGATTAAACCCGACCTTTATCCTTTTGAAGTCACCATGAGCAAACATACCAGCAAAAGCTGGGAGCACTGACCAATAACTTCAGAAATGTCCAGGAGGAGGGGCTGTGCAAAAAAAGCAATCATTCATAGATAAAGTTTGCCTTATCGAATTCTTCCACCCATGATGGTTCGGTGAAAAATTGAAGAAATCATGTGTCAATGATATAGTCATATATCTCTGCTAAAGTTGCCTTCTTATCTATTCCAGCATTAATTGCAGAAAATATTAAATATGCGTAACTACAGTCTGGTCTGTTATAAGGACTTGATATGATGCACTCTTCAGTGTATGTCCATTCAGCAATTGTATAGCAATGTAAAATAATGTCCACAACATACTATTTTAATATTTTAATGTGAAACACCTACATTTGATAATGTCTTCAGCAACCAAGGTCTATTAACAATGGATCACTGTAATACACACTGTTTGTATCTGTTTTTTTAAACACCTGCACATTGACAACCCACTACCCAATGTATAGTCTATCAAAGAGATTCACTTTGCAATCTGACGGATATGTGCCAAACTGCAACCACACAAATCAGAATCAAGGCAATCCAGTTAATCAGCTACAGTAAACAAAAGTGTGATTGGCAGCCTTAACAGGAATATCATATACTGAATGCCACGTGGAATACAGCCGACTTCACAGATGCAGGTTTGAGAAATTGTCAGATAACGGCCGCTGCATCTGTACAAGTCAAACGTAAGATGTGCAAATCTAGTTGTTTATATCTGAATCCCAAAACCTAAGCATCATGTTTACGGCACTTAGACTTATCGATAGTTAGAAACAAATGTAATAAATATGTCTATAACACATACATAATGCATACCATAGACTTTTAACAGCGCTTTACTGTTATACTACTGATTTGCTTTGTGAAAACTTTCAATGTTTTTTCTTAATAATTCATAATGTTGTAAACATTAGAGGGAAAAGTTATAAATACTGATGTAGCAGTCTTGTTTGCTAACTTTGGTGTATAATGGTATATATGTTGTGATATTCTGTACTAAAAATGTCTTCAAACCTATTGCAACCTTGTGATATTCTGCTTTTGTTAAACTGGATATGTTGGGGAACAATGACACCCACTATATCGTAGATTCACAGGGTCTAAAATGTGCTGTGGATTTTTTTTTAAGACAAATATTGGCAAAATTCCCCCCCCAACCCCCCCCCCCCACCCCCCCAATTGCCCACATTTTAATCATGAACATTTGAGTAAGGTGATATTTACGGGAGCTATTTTATATTCACAGTTTTTGGTCAAGTTTCATATCTTTGGAAGTTTTTCACCATCTATTGAAGGAAAGTTGAAAATGTGCTAGTCTGCACACTTGCACAAAAAGTTTTGCCCATTGAAATTGCAGGGAACATGGATAATATGTAATTACGTGTAGGGTGTAGTTTTATTTTAAATTTATTAAACGTTGTAGATCTGTCAATATTAGGCAATCAGCAAAAAGAAAAAACAGGAAACATTGATCATTTTGATGTAAACTAAAAACTGTTGTCTAGTAATTGTAATAAGATAAAATAGTCAAAATACAGTAATGTATACAGTAGGAAATGAGTCAATCAAGAAATGGGCAGTTTAAATAACCAAGAGAGAAAGTAAAGGACAGTCACCACCAATTTGAGGCACATTGTCATGCTGTGCTCACCACAAACTAGGCGGGACCACGGTGCTGAGGTGGGAATGGATATGAAACCACCCAAAGCCATGAGGACACGTCTTGAGTGTAGGTTGGTCGGGATAGACGGGGTAGGAGAGGTACGGATAGATGAAGGTACTGTTAGCCGAGTCCGGGGTTGGAGAGGGGGACGTAGTTGTTTTACCGTAAGCCAAGATAGGGTGCGGAGAGATAAGGGTGGTCAGGTGCGGAGAGAGCGGAGTGGTTGATTGCCGTAGCCAAGGTCTGATGCCAGACGTTCGGAGTAGTCGATGAGGAAGCCGGGTCGGTACACAGGAGAAGCACTACAAAACAAGACAGGACTAGGGAGGCAGAGAGTGATGAGCAGCAACTGGTTCTATGCCCACCCAAAGTGCCAGTGGCACAGCTGAGCATATATAGATGAGAGTCCAATGGAAGCATAGCAGCGTGGAGGTGTGAGCAGAGGTGAGGCTGTGATAGGAAGCAAGGTAAGTAGGTTCAGGTGAGAACCCTGGGGTGGAGCTTGGTGAGGCAGCGTGTATCCATGCGCGCCAGTGTGCGTGATTGCGCGTGCCTGTCATCCGAGAGGAAATGCGTTTAAGAGGTTGGGTCGGGTGCACATGCGCGCCAGAGCAGTGACGGGCATCGGAGGGGTCTGGGGAGGAAGCCGTGGGACCGGAGAGAGAGCTGCGCGCTGGTCCAGGTGAGCGGGGAGCGCCCAGAGGGCGGTGTGGCTCCCCAAGCCTTACACACATACAGTACTTGCAAAATATATTCATGATGAAACCTGCACATCTTCAATATAATAATTGCATTAATATGATATGATCCAACAACAAATGCAGCAATTTTAGCATTATATTGTAACAGGGTTTTTTTTGAGATTATATCCCCATTGTCGCCTTGCTGAAAGTAATTTAATTTTAAATAAATATATGGTAACATTTAACTAGATGCAAAGGGACATTTAAAAGCATTACAAATGACATTACATCAAGCATTTTTTCTAAATTAATAAAATTACAATGTATCTTAAATTATGATATATTCTAGTTTTTGATTACTACTCCTGTCTCCTCCCGAGACATGTCATGTATAGAAAGAGCTTTGACAGTATTTTCTTGAAGTGAAAGAGTTTAGAGAACAGTTTGACATTATATTGTGTGCACTAGTTTTTTGTTTTTTTTGAACGATGTGATTAGGTCACTTGCTGTCTCAGTACAGGTGTTGAAAGGTCTTCCATACTAATGCACTCAAAAGCATTTCTTGTCTAAGAAATATTACTGCTTCTGTAGACATATGTCTCTAAACGTTAGCCATGCTGGAAAGAACATTGATTTTTGATTACTTTAAAAACACTTATACAATAAGTGCACTCTTAACCATACTTTATCAGCCTATATGTCTTTCTGTATTTTTATTTTATGGCGTTTTTTTTTTTTTTTCTTCAGTCACTTAGAAATCGGGATCTATTTCTCAACATTATATTTTGGCTGATGTAGACTTGATACATCATTGCTATTGGGAATGTTCTCAGAGAGATTTAAATCGTTATCATTTGTAATTATTATTTTTTACCTACAGATTTACTTATATTTGTTAATTAGAAGGAAAAACTATCAATGCTTCAGACCCTTTTTGATTTGTCCTTGAAAGACCGACCAAGAACTCCATGAAACATTGGTCTACTTTTCTCCAAATGTAATTTTTATTATTAATTAAATTTGTCTCAGCCTATTCCACTGTGTAATGGTTGCATGTATTACCCTACAATGGTACTACTTATTCAGAACCGGCTCTCAGTCTTTCAACCTTTCTGTGTGCAAGCAGGGCCTTGTGCAGCCTCTCAATGTAGAAGTCATGTACTACAGTATATGCTACATTTTCTGTTTTCAACCCTTGACATTTCCTATTCAACACATGCTCAAGTTCTCTGTTTTAAAGATCAAAGCTCTTGCATCTACTGTATAATGTTAATATTGATGACTACAATTCTCTTGTTTACTGTGAACTCACTTAAATCTTACTCTTCTACCCAGTTAAAAACGTCTTCTTCTAGGAGTCAGGCTTTGAACTGTTATTATACACCGTGACTTGACCAGGGAGGTGTGAGAATCCCCCCTATTCCCATCTACCATTACCCACACAAAACATACAAATAACGACACACACAATCTGGAGATATAAAAGGCAGCGGCTTTGTTTATTTATGTGTTGCCAGGTCCCCTGCGGTATTACCTTTTCCCCTGTAATGTGAGAGCCGAGTAGTACTAAGGGTTGCGGCCGGTATTGTGTTGTGGTGGTTCCGCCGGTTCGCGGAGCAGGGCGCCGCCATTGTTAGGGGCGTTGCGCATGCGCGAGAAACAGGAGCACGCCAGGACTACAGGGAGCTTGCGCCTGCGCAGTAAAGGTCTAGAAAGCCCGCGAAGAACTAGCCAATAGGGAAGGAGGATCTCTGTTGGCAACATAGAGATATTTCGCGCGCAGGAACTACGACGTCAGTCGGCGACTGGAGCGGCTAGGGGTAAGAGGTAGGGTGCTGGAGTCCGTGACTCCGGGCACTAGGCCAGTACTCCCCTAGGCCACAGACAGCCCTGAGCCACCCTAGCGGAGTGTGATAAGGACCGGCCCTAGGTTAGGGATCCTGCCCTTTATCTATAAGCTAGTAAGGAATGCAGCGGACGCTGCGCTTTCCACTGAGAGGCTTGGGCCTATGATTGGTATCTAACCGAACTATAGACTATAAGTACGGAGGGACTGCAGCCTGTAGACATCCACCGGGTTATCATCAAAGTACAGACGGCGGAAGAAGCGGTGATATTTTCCACGCCGGAATTCACCCCACCTTTGGAGGACGTCCAGCGATTCCCCTGCGGTATAGCAGCACCCGCGGCTGGAGCCCGGGCAGGTAACACTACAACACACGTGCACCAACCAGGCCTATCATTTGACATAGTGGCTAAACAGTCACACACATATATACCCACGCTGGTCTATGTATTGGGAGTGCGAGACTTTGGGAGGGACTCACTGGACTTGAGGGTGGGATCATTGTGTTGGGACAGTAGCGTCCGCCGTGACGCATATGTTTGGACACCCGCCGTGGTGTCCGTCAAGCGTTAGCTTTATGAACGTTGATTCGGGTTACCTTTAGAGAAGGGACACCTGTTATACTTGTTTGACCTTATATGTTCTAGTCATCAGTAAAAAGGTATTCGTTCTAATACATTCAGTTGTATGTGGTTATTAGATATTGTCCTGCGAGGAACTACTCCCCCTCTGGCGGGAGCCATCGCAGGTGGAGGCGCTGCATCATTGTATGGTACATGCTAATATTGTGCCCCAGGTTTCCCCGTGGCGGAAGCTCAGTCTCCGGTGAGCCAACTGGCAATGCACCACACCCATGTAACCTTGTATGTCCCTACACCCCACAGAATAATCTGCGATTGGGGGGGGGAAACCCGTTACATATGTAACAGTGTTTCCCCCACCTGAGGGGAGATTCTGCCATTACAGTGTGTGTGGTTCATGCTTCCTGTTGGTAAGCAGGAGGGCTGAGTCGTAGCCGATATTTGTGGGGACACAGGACTATCTTCTGGGGTACATACCCGACATAGGCACTTACTAAATTTGGGCAGCAATCCCCTTAAGTACAGCCAGGAGTAGGGTACTAGATCTGACCCAGGATTGGGTAAACCCGGGCCTGGTTCCGCCCCCTCCCCTGCCACTCAAGGGCACTGCTGGAGTGGGTAAAACCCATAAAAGTTACTGGTAGGCCTGCTCTTACCAGGCACAGAAAGAGACAGGCTCCAGGGCACTCACAAACTGACCCTGATCACTTGCTTGAACAAACAAAATTAAAAATCATGGTCCCGATGTTGAAAAAAGTGAAAAATCTTTATTGCAGCATACAAAAGTGACAGTATAAAACCTCCCACGCGTTTCAACCAATAACTGGTCTTTCTCCTTGAGAAAGTTTTATACTGTCACTTTTGTATGCTGCAATAAAGATTTTTCACTTATTTCTACATTGGTACCATGATTTTTCATTTTGTTTGATCAAGCAAGTGATCAGGATCAGTTTGTGAATGCCCTGGAGCCTGTCTCTTTCTGTGCCTGCATTTGGTTTCTGGAGGCACCCATCTTGGGGGAGAGGAAGGAGCTTAAACTGCAGACTTGCAGTGCTACTGATTGCAGGAGTTTGAAGCAGGAGTGGAGCACACAGCGTCAACCGCTGCTGCATCCCCTTGGGCCGGCATCGCGAGAGGGCTCTGAGAATTTATGTCCTGGTGACTCCCCCCTCACCTCTAATCCCGGCTTTAGCAGCCCCGAGCCCTTCTGGCAAGGACAAGCATTTACCCCCCCAACTGCTGCCGCAACAAAGGCACTTGGTCAAACTGAGCACTCCTTCAGAAACTTCTGTCCTTGTTTGCAAAAGTATTTCGGGTTTACCCTGAAACAAGAAAGAAATGTTAACAATATTTCCCAAAACATATTGTCCCCTCGCCCTGTTCACCGAACTCCCCCAAACCTAGTTTTGTGCTAACCTTCTAAAATTGAGGGATGAGTGGGAAACCGCTGCAGCCAGGACCAAGTGAATGCACTCGCTCCCGGCTGCTGACCTAATTACCCAAGCCCCTCCCCCTCCCCACCTACGGCTGCCACAACAGCCAATAAGGTGACAGGGAGGCCGCGCCCCCTGGTCATGGTACTCTGCCGCCTATGCAGGCTATACAGATTGATTGTCCAGGAAGGCGCGAGAATCCCTCTATCCCCTTCTATCATTATCTACACAAAACTTACAAATAACGACAAACACAATCTGGAGGTATAAAAGGCTGCAGCTTTGTTTATTTATATAAAGATAGTGTAACTGCTAGTCCCTGTCAGAATGCCCAATTAATAGGTTATTTAAGGATCAGCTTGGCCTTACCCTGCTCCCCCCATCAACCGCTGCCAACCCCTGGGCTGGCGTCGCAAGGGGGCTTACGTAAGTTATGTCCCGGTGTCTTGCCCCCTCACCTCTACACCGTCTTTAACAGCCCAGAGCTCCTTCTGGGAAGGGCAAGCACTTCCCCTCCAACTGCTGCCACCGACAGGTCTATTTAACCCCCTATTAAATTAGGCCTGTACCACCAGACTTGCAATAACCCTCTCCACACCCTCCTGCAACTCGTTATTAAACCTGTCCGAACTGATCTCAGATAAATGAGCCCCGTCTGCTCTAAACAATCCACCTATTTTTTGATCGAAATCTGGGTGATAAACGACCCACCCCCTGCATTTCGCCACAAAATCCCCACCAATTTCAAAATCCTCACGCAGTTTGATCCTGTCTGATATTCAAGTGGGATCCTAAACCCCTCCCTTAACTAAGTGTGCTTCCTCATAATTGGGGTACTTTGCCAGCCATGGTCCCATTGCTTCTATGGATAACGGCGATGCCACCCTCTTGGCCAATCATCTGCCCTGTGTCCTGAAAACCTCCTCCATTTTCCTTAAAGCATTTTGCCCTTGTATGGTGGCCTCAGCAAGCGGTGCAGGCATGCTGAAAATGACAGTTGTAGTACTCACAATTGAATGCCCAAGATATGCCTAGCTGTTTTCCTGCTGTATGACCCCCCTGCCGACATGTGTGTTTGATTGCCCCCACACCAAGCGTCCCCACCATTGCTTGCCCCGTGAAATGGCATCACCCCTTCTCCCGAGATATGCTCTAGGTATAGGTCTACACCTTTCAAGTTCCAGGATACCTTTCCCCTGTTGGACTCCATGCTCTGTCTAAATTACCCCTCATATTTCCACCACTCCATGCCCTCGTATTTCTAGTATGCATTCCTAATTATGTCTTGGTACTTAAAGAATGCCAAGCATAATCGTGGTTCCTTCTCTCCCACTATACCTGCCAATATCCCGAAAATTTTGGTATGTTCATGGAAACAGACGCATTTGAACGTCTTCCTTTTTGGCCTCCCCTTTCTTTGCTGACCTAGCCAATGCCTCCCTGTAGCCGGGAAGCAATGACAAAATCTCTACTTTTTCACCCACCCAGATCTTATCTCTCACTTCCTTTGGCAGATGTGTACCTAAGATCGGGCGATGGTTGTACAAGAATTCCTATACGTAATATCCGACATCTTCCTAACTTCTGATGCTGCTGCTGACGTGCCTGAGCTTATGTTCTGCACTACGCTTTGGTCTACTAAAGTGGTCACTGGCACAGCTGTGCCTGTGTCCTGAGCTGTGATTTGTGTGAGCAAAGTTTAAGGTGGTGCTGCTGCTGGTGTGGATGTATCCATGTGTTCGTCTAATGCATGACTATACAATTGCGTCATCTGACGTAGGTGCGCCCATAATCCCCACCAATCTTTGCTGAGCCACTGTTGCCTGCGTGTTTCCTGAGTCAAGCCCCCTGCTGTGTCTTCCCGCACCCTGCTTACCCCAGATGTTGGCACCCCTTGAGCCTCGCATGTTACCTAACTGCCCTGTAGACAATAGTGTTGTCACTGGTAGCAAGGCCAGCCGTATGCCCTCATTATTGCTTCAATAATCTGTGCCCCGCCAGCACCGGCTGCCTCAGAATCCGTAACCTGAAGTAGCGGGGTACTAAAAAGTCCTACGGGGGTCACCCCCCCCCTCCTGTGCTTGACATTCCTTGCCATTTACCCTTTGCAGCACTTTTCGCTGGCTTCCCGAGCAGCGTTGCGCACCACATGTTGGGCCCCATCACGGCTAGCCCCTCGTACAGCCTTCTTATCGCAGGTTCTCTGTGGCGTCTGGAGCAATTCGGAAATGTAGACAGCATACCACCAACGCCAGGTGATGAGGATGACCGTGTCCCAAGCCGTCTCCAATCTTTTTGAAATTATAGAATAAGGTTGAAACCCCAGCGGTTTGGCAGAGACAGTCGATGGCCTTAGATACATGCGCGTTGCATTGCCCCTTTGCCCAGCTCTGGAGCTACCTGCAACTTCTAGCCCATCTGACCTTGCAGAGAGCGGCCGAACCCCCATCGTCTCACCAACAGACGATGGCCTTAAATACCTGTGTGCTGCCCTGCCACTTTGCCCAGCTCTGGAGCTACCTCCAACTTCCAACCCATCTGACCTTGCAGAATGTGGCCAAACCCCCATGGTCTTGCAACAGACGATGGCCTTAGATAACCACGCTTTGACATACGTCCTTGTAACACTAAAGAGCACTTTGGTTCGTGACAAGGATCACCCTCATCGCTTGATAAAATCCACGCGTGACACACGTAGTTGCGCAGACGCCTTGTCCGCTCGATCTCCCTTGTCCGCTCTCTGCTCCTTGTGTAAGAGCGTACAACTGCTGCTGGAACCATCCTTCATTGTGGTTGTGCACCTCTGCAAGTAGTTGCATGGTTCTAGCTTGGAGAGACATTACTGCCAGTGATGTATGAGTGCTGGTGTTGCGATTTGAGATGTTTGAGGAAAGTATATGTAATATTTCAACTGGTGCTGTTTGTGTGTGCCTTTGAATGAGATGAATCCATGAACAAGTGAATTGTTGCTTGAATAATTAGATCTCACTGCAATAACACAAAAATATCATGTTATCATTGGTTAGCCAACCCCTTTGGCAAAGCCCACAAGCTTTTGGAATGCATGCTCAGGGATTGAAACAGGTTCCCCTGCCTCAAACTCAGTGTCGTTATCCATCACGGGGTGTATGTAACACCTGTAACCTTAGCACCATGATATTGGATTTGCTTAAGTAACCCCATTACCAATTGTATAATCGATGACTCCTCCTTTTTTTCCCCTGATGTAACCATAACCTGTATAGTAACCGGGGGCAGGTTGGCCACATAGGACCCATTTAACCATTATGTTGGGTTTGACTGAGCATCCCTATTTTGGTTTATAAAATTGGTCTATCAAATAAAAGGTTGTTGGGGTGGTGCTAAATTCATGCGGCCGATGACCCCTCCCCTTTATCCTGGTAACCACCATCCTGCATACTGGCCGGGGGGGGCGGGCGGTCTGCCGCATGGGGGATACATGTAAAGCCTGCAATATGAGCACCATAAATGGGATCGCTTAAGTAACCCCCTGCTCGATACACCTTTCCCCACTGCTAAACAACAAAGAACAACAGTGCTCTCCGTGCATTGGTTAGGAACTGTGTTTACTGCCAAATAAGGTAAACCACTGTAAACTATTTGAGCCTATGCATTCAAATCATTTTAAAGAACAAAACAAGAATCATACATTTAAAAGAATACAACATTGCCCCCAGCAGTAATGACTTCCTTACTGACCAAAGCAGGGTATATGCATTCAAATCATTTTAAAGAAGACAGCAAGAAACATACCTTTACAAGAATACATCCCTGCACCCTGCAGTAACGACTTCCTTATTTTACCAGTGCAGGGGTGCGGGGGAAAGGGGTTACAGGAAAATGACGCCCTGCCTCCAGTTCTTTAGTGGGCTCTCTAATGCCCCCCCCCATGCTCCCAAACCTGTACTTTACAGCCAACACTACCCCTGTTACACGAGCTATGCCTAGCAAGCAATTGCGGTTAAAGCAGAAGTTCAAGCAATATCCTACATGGTTGTTTTTTTTAAAATAAATCAGTTTTATATTATGAGAAAATACTTGTAGCATTTAAAAAATGTAAAAAAAAAAAGAAGAACGTTTTGTAGAAATTTTTAATGTTTCTAATGTAGGAAGCATTTCCAAAGTGACAGCCCCCTTCCCCTTCTGATAGGCTCTGGCTCTTGAGCCCCGCCCTCTCCCTACCAGTGAACCAATTGTATCTAGTATCTGCATAGTCAATCATATTCCAGGACTACATTTCCCATAATGCTGAATTAAATAACCTAGAGCAAAGCGATTGATTACAGGAGAACTAATTGATCTGCAGCTTAGCTAATCACTTGTCAGTGTGCAGATTGTATTACACACCTATTGAATGGGAAAATAAATATATATATATATATATATATATATATATATAGTGCAGAATAAATGAGTTCTTCAGTATTAGGTGATACCTTTTTTATTGGACTAACAATTTATGTCATAGGACAAGCTTTCGAGAGTTCTCATCTCTTAGGGAGAGGAGAACTCTCGAAAGCTTGTCCTATGACATAAATTGTTAGTCCAATAAAAAAGGTATCACCTAATACTGAAGAACTAATTTATTCTGCACTATCGCAACTGGACTAACACGGCTACTTTCTGCTTTATATATATATATATATATATATATATATATATATATATATATATATATGTAGCGGTCATGTAAAATGGCTACAGTCATCTCTCCTGCTGACAGTAAGGCCTGGTAAGTTGTGGGCATGCCAGCAGTAATTATGGAGGTTTGCCCTCACTCCCTGGTGGGGTGCCCTGTGTATGGATGGGAGTGGTCACAGGCTCTGACTCCATGGTTAGTGATATCAGAGGTGTGTCAGCTTCCAGAGTGTACATAAGGCACAGCACTGTGTCTAAGAGTTAGTTCTGTGTCCTGCGTGGTTCTGGGTAGCCTGCAGAAGTCTGAGTAGCGTTATGTTATAGTGGCTGAGTAGGAAGACTGTGTCCAGGGACCTGGCACAGAGTAAGGACATCCCGGCTGGGATAGGGAATCCCTATTAAAGGAGAATTACACCTTTCAAAGGGAAGCACTGAGGGACAATGAGTGGCTAGATAAACTACTGCGAGGGGCAGTTAGCCCACCTCAACCAATAAAGATGCTCTTGATCACAAACTCGTGTACATGTGTGGAGTGAATGTACAGAGAGGAGCACCACAGAGGAGTTCCTCGCCAGGACCATCCCCAAGTGACCGAAGGGACCCTGATGAGGTGGAGGCGCTGCACTGGAACTAGGTAGGACTCAGCACACTACCTCAGCTGCCTGTCTGGACGGGTCATCCCCACACACCATCATGCGGGAGACTCAGGAGTCCTGTAGCCAACAGGTGCACCACCAGACACAATCACACTGTAATGGGGACTGGTTAGACCACAGGGGCCAATATGAGATTGGGTGGGTCAGGCCGGTTCACAAAACCCGTTACATTTGGAGGCGCTGCTGAGATGAGATCTGTCATCAGGACAGGCTCTAGCTAGGCACACTGGGAGGAAGGAGTCACAGCAGACACTGAGAGAGTGAGCCTAGCCTGAGGTAGTGCAACATGAGTCCAGCCTAGATCAGGTACACATGTGGTGGTGCATCTGAGCAATCTTTATTGTACTGGTGTGGTGGCTGCCCCGCAGAGCGGAGCCCCATGTACGATAATTGGTACGAGAGCGTGACAACCCAAGGAATGGAGGATCCGCGTCGTGCGGAGAACCCAAAATGGCGGTCAGATGCTGATGGGGAAGGCACCCGTGGCGTGCGCCCCACTGAAGAGCAAACTGTCGCCGAGCTGTCTCTAACTAATCTGCTCTGGAGTGGAGCGAAGGCTGTGGCTGCCCCATTTCTGTCCTGTCTGGGACACCGAGGGGCCACCCTTGAAGAGTGTGAGGACATTGTGATAACTGGGGGGGAACCCCGCGAGGAGAGCAAACAAACTGACATTTCGGGCTTAAAAGCCACCCAAAATGGCGGTTCCCGCTTGCTGGGGAGACCGCGTGGGCCAGTCGCAGAGAAAATGGCTGATTCAGAACTTGCAAAAAGCTGGCCGAGAATGGCGCGAACAGCAGAGCCCCGCCCTAATGGGGGGTATGGCGCGAAAGCTATGGCTGCGCCTTCATGGACAGTGACTCACTCGGCCCCTGTGCTGAGTCAACCGCTTAGTCTATGGGACCCTCCCCTGATTTCCACCAGGGGGAGTGACTTTCAATTATGGCCTGTGGGAATGCACCCACTGGGCCCAGGGACTGATATCCAGACGGCGCCACTACAAGAAGTAGTTCCGGCCGCGGAGGTAACGTGCAAAAAGGAGGGATATTTTGCACGAAAGGCGGCTGCCAGGTGAAGGTGTGAACTAGCCGCGGGCAAAGAATCCCCCTCTGATGAAGAAAGTGGCGCGAAAACGCAGACCGCGCCCACCAGGACTGAGAAAGGCGCGGCCTTAATTAAGGGGCATGCTATTCCCCTGTGGGATCCGCCCATAATTGCAACCACTGGGGGCGGGTTCCAGCTATGCCAGCGGAAGGAGGAGCCGAAGCAGGAAGTGGCTGGCCCAGAAGCTTCTACCGGTCAGTTGCGAGGAACCACTGACCTGGAGAGACCCATACTGAAAGTGCTCCCTACTAAAAGAATGGCCTGCTCCTCCACTGTGGGAACTATGGTCTCCACCCAGCCCTACTCGGTACCCGGCGGGGTACTGGTAGTCAGGGTGGCCAACACCGAGACGGTGGTCGGGCTCTGCCTTCAATGCGGGCTGCCCGGAGGCACTGTTAATACAGCGGCACGTTGCCCACAATGCGGGACATTATACTTGTGGCCAATGCCGACGTTCATCCCGATCCAATCTGCTGACCCCCCGGGGGACACGGCTAGGCGCTCCGCCGAGTCCCCTGGTGCACTGTGGATCAATCGTGCAAGTCCCGGAGAAAGGGGACTGGAGTCGATTAAATCGGCTGGGTCAGCAGCAACCGAGACGGTCGGGTCACTCCCCGACCTCACTGAGAAAAGACTATCGCCCCGATCGGTGACCCCTAAGTCGGGGAAGGCAGACTACTCGGATGAGGATCTCCGCGAGCTAGCGGAGGTGAAATCGAGGCCCAGAACAGAACCGGGGAGGACGACACCCCGTAGCGTGAGTAGCAGCCTGGAAAGCAGGGCGTCCCCCACAGATCGGCGAGCCGAGAGACGGAGTCCCTCCGCCTCAGGACATGGTGGCGACGGGCGAGAGACGCCTACACCCCTGCGGAATGGTAAGAGAAAGCCACTCACTTACCTTGCTCCGGTAGATGGTGTAGCGGAACCAAGGCCGTGCCAGGCCCAAGACGCACGTGCGGAGAAGATACCACTTCCGGTGGAGATGACGGCGGAGCTTCCGGATGTCGTCATCGAGGAAGAGATCCCGCATGGGGGTCCAACCCAAGATGGCGGCGCTTCCGGTTCCGGAGAGGACATCATTTCCGGTGGCGATGGCGGAACAGCTGGGAAGGAAGCAGCGACGCTTCGGCGATCGGGTGAAGGTCCCCGATCACCTCAAAGGCCCAAGAGCTGGATGGGAGACCCGCAGACGGATAAGGGTGAGCTATCCTCCTTGGAGCAGTCCATGGACAGCCGGGAATGGGTCGTAGTCCCGTGGCGTATCCCATCTTGCCCCTACGCCCAACCCCACGCCCTAGGTAAAACCCCTGCCCCCATCACCTGTTCCCCGGGGTCCCCGCCTAGCCTGGAACTGGTGGACATACCTTTGGGGGGGGAGGAGAGACGGACTGGGGAAAGACAGCGCAGTTGCGCTACGGAGGGCATTTCTCGGGGAGGGGGAGAATTAGGAAAGGCCGCGGTAGGCCGGTGGTTGCCTCCTGTGACCAATAAAACAGAGGACAAGGCCCTGGGATTATCACGGTGGTCCGTACCACGGTCGGCACGGACATCGGGGGTATTCTCATGGGGGGATGCGGACGGGAGTGACTCAGGGGATTCACATAGGTTCAAGGAACACCATTGGTGGGCCCCCTCTTTGAAGGTTATGCGGCCTGGATGGATCGTACGCGATTCCTTATCCGAAGGGAGGATGTAGTTGATTTTTGGAGGGCCAAGGGAGAATTCACCCCTGAACAGCGAGATAGGGAGCTGCAGGAACGGTGGTATAAGATTGAGCACAGGGAGATAGAGCCCATGGGTCCCGAGACACTGTCCGATCCTGTGGATCCTGACGTACCCCTGTCATGGGTGCTACTGGGAGGGCAGGTAGGGCTGACCTAATTAGGATCAGTAGAGCGGAACGGGCAATAATGGCTCGATAAAAGTCTTCCCACGGGTTGGAGTACCCTTATGTCCCTGAACCCCTCATGGAGGAGATAGAAGAGAACAGGGAAAAGTGGCTTAGGGAAACTATTGAGATGTACCTAGTCAATAAGGGGAGCGACGTTACTGGAAGGAGGGCAGAGGACAGAATAGATCACCTGATGCGAGTGTGGAGTATAGGGAGGAATATACACAAACACAGGGTGACCTATAGACCCGAGAGGGGACTGCCTAGGCACTATCATGTCACGGTCCTGGACATGGGTGGTAGAGAGGTTAAGAAACCTGACCCGAGCCACTATTATTAGGGGGTACTAAGGCATTTTTGCGGGCTCGTGGCTGCTGGTCGGGGCGGGCTTGGCGAGATGTCAATGTGATCATTTTTTTTGTATAATGTACAATCTGTGATGTTAACAATTATGTGTTATGTGTTACAGTGCTTCCTGGAAGAAGTTATTTAAATTTAGGTCCCAGCGAGGACGATGGGATTCACCAGGGGGAGAATGTAGCGGGCATGTAAAATGGCTACAGTCATCTCTCCTGCTGACAGTAAGGCCTGGTAAGTTGTGGGCATGCCAGCAGTAATTATGGAGGTTTGCCCTCACACCCTGGTGGGGTGCCCTGTGTATGGATGGGAGTGGTCACAGGCTCTGACTCCATGGTTAGTGATGTCAGAGGTGTGTCAGCTTCCAGAGTGTACATAAGGCACAGCACTGTGTCTAAGAGTTAGTTCTGTGTCCTGCGTGGTTCTGGGTAGCCTGCAGAAGTCTGAGTAGCGTTATGTTATAGTAGCTGAGTAGGAAGACTGTGTCCAGGGACCTGGCACAGAGTAAGGACATCCCGGCTGGGATAGGGAATCCCTATTAAAGGAGAATTACACCTTTCAAAGGGAAGCACTGAGGGACAATGAGTGGCTAGAGAAACTACTGCGAGGGGCAGTTAGCCCACCTCAACCAATAAAGATGCTCTTGATCACAAACCCTCTCGTGTACATGTGTGGAGTGAATGTACAGAGAGGAGCACCACAGAGGAGTTCCTCGCCAGGACCATCCCCAAGTGACCGAAGGGACCCTGATGAGGTGGAGGCGCTGCACTGGAACTAGGTAGGACTCAGCACACTACCTCAGCTGCCTGTCTGGACGGGTCATCCCCACACACCATCATGCGGGAAACTCAGGAGTACTGTAGCCAACAGGTGCACCACCAGACACAATCACACTGTAATGGGGACTGGTTAGACCACAGGGGCCAATATGAGATTGGGTGGGTCAGGCCGGTTCACAAAAAAACTGACATGTGACGGGGGGGTGGGCTGCTGACATGTGAGGGGGGGGGTGGGCTGTTGACATGTGAGGGGGGGGGTGGTCTGCTGACATGTATGGGGGGGTGGGCTGCTGACATGTGAGGGGGGGGGTGGTCTGCTGACATGTGAGGGGGGGGTGGGCTGCTGACATGTGAGGGGGGGTGGGCTGCTGACATGTGAGGGGGGGGTGGGCTGCTGACATGTGAGGGGGGGTGGGCTGCTGACATGTGAGGGGGGTGGGCTGCTGACATGTGAGGGGGGGTGGGCTGCTGACATGTGAGGGGGGGTGGGCTGCTGACATGTGAGGGGGGGGTGGGCTGCTGACATGTGAGGGGGGGTGGGCTGCTGACATGTGAGGGGGGGGTGGGCTGCTGACATGTGAGGGGGGGGTGGGCTGCTGACATGTGAGGGGGGGTGGGCTGCTGACATGTGAGGGGGGGGTGGGCTGCTGACATGTGAGGGGGGGGGGCTGCTGACATGTGAGGGGGGGTGGGCTGCTGACATGTGAGGGGGGGGGGGGCTGCTGACATGTGAGGGGGGGTGGGCTTCTTACATGTGAGAGGGGGTGGGCTGCTGACATGTGAGGGGGGGGTGGGCTTCTGACATGTGAGGGGGGGTGGGCTGCTGACATGTGAGGGGGGGTGGGCTGCTGACATGTGAGGGGTGGGGCTGCTGACATGTGAGGGGGGGGTGGGCTGCTGACATGTGAGGGGGGGTGGGCTACTGACATGTGAGGGGGGCAGGCTGCTGACATGTGAGGGGGGGTGGGCTGCTGACATGTGAGGGGGGGTGGGCTGCTGACATGTGAGGGGGGTGGGCTGCTGACATGTGAGGGGGGGTGGGCTGCTGACATGTGAAAAACGGGCTGGTGGGCTGCTGACATGTGAGGGGGGGGTGGGCTGCTGACATGTGAGGGGGGGGTGGGCTGCTGACATGTGAGGGGGGGGTGGGCTACTGACATGTGAGGGGGGGGGGGGGGCTGCTGACATGTGAGGGGGGGTTGGGCTGCTGACATGTGAGGGGGGTGGTGGGCTGCTGACATGTGAGGGGGGGTGGGCTGCTGACATGTGAGGGGGGGGGGTGGGCTGCTGACGTGGGGGGGGGGGTGGGCTGCTGACATGTGGGGGGGTGGGCTGCTGACATGTGAGGGGGGGTGGGCTGCTGACATGTGAGGGGGGGGGCTGCTGACATGTGAGGGGGGGTGGGCTGCTGACATGTGAGAGTATTGTGAGGGCTGTGTGCAGTGAGTGTGTGCAGAGTGTGTATCAGTGTGAGCAGTGTGTGAGCAGTGTGTGTCAGTGTGAGCAGTGTGTGTGCAGTGCAGTGTGAGCAATGAGCAGTGTGAGCAGTGTGTGTGCAGTGTGAGCATTGAGCAGTGTGTGTGCAGTGTGTGTCAGTGTGAGCAATGTGCAGTGTGTGTGCAGTGTGCAGTGTGTGTCAGTGTGAGCAGTGTGCAGTGTGTGTCAGTGTGAGCAATGAGCAGTGTGTGCAGTGTGAGCAATGAGCAGTGTGTGTGTCAGTGTGAGCAGTGTGTGTGCAGTGTGCAGTGTGAGCAATGAGCAGTGTGTGTCAGTGTGAGCAGTGTGTGTGCAGTGCAGTGTGAGCAATGAGCAGTGTGTGTGCAGTGTGCAGTGTGTGTCAGTGTGAGCAGTGTGAGCAATGAGCAGTGTGTCAGTGTGAGCAGTGTGTGTGCAGTGTGAGCAATGAGCAGTGTGTGCAGTGTGAGCAATGAGCAGTGTGTGTGTCAGTGTGAGCAGTGTGTGTGCAGTGTGCAGTGTGAGCAATGAGCAGTGTGTGTGCAGTGTGCTGTGTGTGTCAGTGTGAGCAGTGTGTGTGCAGTGTGAGCAATGAGCAGTGAGTGTTCAGTGTGTGTGCAGTGTGTGCAGTGAGAGTGTGCAGTGTGTGCAGTGAGAGTGTGCAGTGTGTGCAGTGTGCAAAAAATTAAAAAAAAAAAAAAATTTAAACGGGAGCCACGGGAAAACCGCGTTATAACCGAATCACGGTATAACGAGGCGCGTTATAATGGGGTTTACCTGTATATATATATATATATATATATATATATATATATATATATCTGTTTAAAACGTCAGCTTGAACTGCAGCTTGAAATTACCACTCCACACACAGATTACATACTTGAAAATCTAGGCAGATTTATTAGAGACAGAGCTGGGAGGAAACCAGGAAGGGGGGGGGGGGGTTGATAGCTAACCCTGAGCAGCCGCTCACGAGGCGCCCTACACGACACAGCGGCGAGGTTTAAAATTATAACCTATGCCCCTGCCAGGAGCAGGTATACTGTACATAACCCCCAGACACCTCTTATGTTACATTAATAATTGTATTCCTTTGCCTCCTCTCTGTCCCTGCACCAGGATTAACAACCTGGATCTCACACCTTGAGCTGCTGCCCTATCCCTTGAGCCACTAGTAGGGAACATTACAAGAGTGGGGGGCTCTGGCTACTGCGATGCCTGGCACCGGGGGCGGGACATATTCATTTATAAATTACCCCAGGCAACCACCCCCACCCCCCGATCGCGTGCATGCTGAGGGGGAAAACCAGGTGCCTGCCACAGCGCATGCTGTTGCAAGTGCTGCCCGTGGATTCTATTCATCCCCACCCCGCATTCATGAGCCATCCAGGTGAGAGGGGGGGAGTGGCTGCCCGCCGGAAAATAGCCCCCTGACTCTGCTTGAAGATGCAGATATAGGAAATCAATGAATGATGTGCTCCTAGCGGAAGTACATTTTAAATTCATACTATTGTTATTCATGTAAGCCAGAAAAGCATCTAATGCATCATTATCACCCTCCCACACAAATATCACATCGTCAATATAGCGCCGCCAGATTTTGATTTGGCTGGCAAAAGGATTATTCATTGACCAGATGTATAGGTCTTTCCAGGTACCCATATACAGGTTTGTATAGCTAGTGGCAAAATGAGTCCGCAAACCTGAAGGTAAAACTGGGAGATGAAAAGAAAATAATTGTGAGAGAGGATGAATCTGATAGCGTCCAGAATAAATTGACAGTTAAGTGTGTGCAAAGAGGAATCTTTTAAAATAAACCCTTTAACTTACTCAATCCCTTGATCGTGTGGGATATGAGTATGTAGCATGGTGACCTGTGTCAGGGCGACTGACTGTGTGCTGTGTGGCAAACAGGAGGCCTGATCCTCTGCCACTGGGGAGCCTGGGGTGTATGTATATCTACTAAACAGAGCCTCCACTTGAGAAGAATCCTCACATAACCCCTCCCAAGACAATATGCCCAGTAATACACACACAGAGTATGGGAAACAGTATTTACTGGAAGGTCATAAACAATGACATCAATAGGAACAGCAATAAACATATATGTATACCAACCCGCGGAATATCCCCACAGTACTTGGGTGCAGGGGCACCAGTGTCCCAGTGTCCAGACCCCAATGGCCTTTCCCACCCCAAGTGTGAGACAGCGCTGCCCATGTGAATTTTGGTTCACTTATGCGGATACCTTCCTGTGCGCTCCAGCCCCCGGGTGTAGTTGAACAACAGTCAACAGGCAGTCTGCTCCAACGACACCTTCCGCCTCCCACCATAGACAATCTCTGAACATAGGTGGTCTGATCCCAGACCACAAGTTACGTGTAACCGCGTGATGTAGGCACTGTGTCCCTGATACTGCACAACACAGGAAAAAGGGTCCCTAACTATGGGCTTCCCTATACAGCTGCAGGTACCTACTTTTTATCGGGAACTAACTGGGGCCTGCAGGGGAAAGCTGGCCTAGTCCCAA
Source organism: Ascaphus truei (assembly GCF_040206685.1). Lineage (NCBI taxonomy): Eukaryota > Metazoa > Chordata > Amphibia > Anura > Ascaphidae > Ascaphus > Ascaphus truei. The sequence continues at coordinate 190,158,088 of NC_134483.1, read as the reverse complement.
GGCTACTGACACCTGGGACCCTACCTCCCTCTTCTGTACCCTGCTCCCAACTGACCAACTGCCCTAACTGTTATCACTGTTCTAACTGTTATAAATGCAGCAGCCCTATTGGCTTCCTGGCAACATGTGGTCTGCAGCCCCGGAGGCTGCTGTGACTCGTAGTTCCCAGCGGATGTATTGGTGTAATGGAAGTCACTCACTCACAATCTCCTTGCAGAAACCTCACAGCCGTCCCCCTCACGCAGCCTGGAGGTAAGAGGAGGAACTGGCTACAAGTATATAGTGCTTGAAGATCACAGGTAACCCATCTGAAGGTGTCCCAGTTAAAATCTTTACATATGTTCAAGACCTTAGTGGAATCCTTAAGGTAACATGGTAAAGTGCCAACAATTCTCTGTAGAAACGAATCTACATATTGCGAGAGGTTAGAGGTGAGAGACTGAATTCCTGATATAATGGGTCGCCCAGGTCGGGATATAACAGATTTATCCATCTTGGGACAGTGATAAAAAAATAGGGATTTTAGGATATTCTACAAACATAAATTTTACTTTAGTTAATACTGTTATAGATAAAGCATCTATCAGAAGCACATGGAGTTCTAAGGCTTGGGTGCGCAAAGTTTTTTTCTTTGCCCCCTGCCTGCTCTCCTCCATTGTTGCGCCCCCCCCCCTTACCTCGCGTAGCGTCAAATTATGTTGTGTGGTCATGTGATGTCACGTGACGCAGCGTAATTTGACGTCATTTTACCATGGCATCCGTGATGTCACATGATGACCCCCTGGCGTAATTTGATGCCACGTTGCCATGGTCATGCGTCCCTAAACTGGCTGAATCTCAGTAAGTATAGGCTGCAGATCCTCTTGCAGTCCCCCAGCATTTAATTTAAATGCCTTGGGGAAGAGCGCAGGACCTCTGCAACCACAAATGCCCCCCCCAAAAAAAAATCTCATGCCCCCATTTTGCTCACTGCTATTCTAAGCTATACTGTTTTGTGGGATTACAATCTAAATTCTTATAAAAAGTTGCATCCAAAAGCAACCTGTGAGCTTCCTTCTCATAATCTGCTCTGTTTTGAAGAACAATTGCACCATATTTATCAGCTTGCCTGAGTATAAGATTTTTATTTTCTTTTACTGTAGTTCTATTAAGGCCAAGGCTTCTTTTTTTACTCATATTATGTCTAATTCTATCCGGTTTTGGTTCTACCATTTTCTCAAACTCGTTATTCACAAGATTAAAAAAGGTGTCTTTGTAATTTCCTATAGAATGTGCGGGGTTGAATCTAGGTGGAGGTCTAAAATTCGTATTTTGGCACGATTGTGTCTCACTGTCTGAAGTCACAGTGGCCAAAATATTGGCAGTATTTACCTCTAAATCCATTGTAGTGGAATCGTAAGTTAACTCTGAGTAGACACTTTATTTCGGATCAAAGGGGTCACCAAACTACCCCTGATACCATTAATCCTATTGTACATACATTGTCCACAAGTGAACAGACGCAACTAGTGGACGTGATGTCACTAATGGATGAGGGCACTACCAATACCAAAGATAATATATCCATACAACATTCATTATTCAAACCTAATTCTGTTTTTCACCCTTATCACTCTAGGGGACACCATATTGATATATTCAATAAACTGGTCGAAAGGGAATTTCAAACTTTGGGACAAGGGAAAGAATTTCTCACAAATAAGAACTCTAAACTAACTGCACAGGAAAAACATGCGCTAAAAACGCTACAACTAAATCCAAATATAATCATACGTGAAGCAGACAAGGGTGGGGGTATAATACTTCAAGATAGAGTAGATTATTGCAAAGAAGCTGTCAGACTATTGTCTGATCCACTGTCCTATTGTAAATTACCCAAAGACCCCACAGCTGCATTCAAACTAGAACTAAATGTACATTTGGAATCCGCCCTAACATCTGGCGTTCTCAACAAAAAAGAGTTTGAATTTTTATGCTGTATGGCTCCCACCATCCCTATTATGTACCATTTGCCCAAGATTCACAAATCACTCACCAATCCACCTGGGCGACCCATTATTTCGGGTATTAATTCTCTTACTGTTAATCTTTCTTCCTATGTAGACTCTTTTCATCAACCCTTAGTACCATTATTACCATCACATTTACTTGACACCACTTCTCTTCTCACTCTTCTTACAGATTTCACTTGGAAATCTTCTTATCATTTAGCCACTCTTGATGTTCAATCACTTTACACCTCTATCCCACACGAAGGGGGTTTAGATGCTATTGATCACTTTTTGGCACTACACGGCACTTTACCTTTTCTTCAACGTAGATTTATTCACAGCTCAATCGAATTTATATTGAAACACAATTATTTTCTTTTTGAACACGAGTTTTATTTACAATTGTGTGGCACTGCTATGGGGACACGTTTTGCACCATCTTTCGCAAATTTGTACATGGGATGGTGGGAATCATCCAATATATGGGGCATTGATGTATCTGCGCCACAGTTGATTATGTGGCGCAGATACATCGATGATGTGATTGTTATCTGGGATGGTGATGACACCTCGTTTGATAGCTTCGTTGCAAGGTTGAATGATAATTTGTTCAATCTCACTTTTACCAGTGAAATAAGTCAAAGTAAGATTATCTTCTTGGACTTAGAAATTTATATAATCAACAACGAGTTGCATACCAAAACACATTTTAAGAACACTAATGTAAACTCCTTTCTACACCCAGAGAGTGGACATGAAAGGAGATGCATCAATAACATCCCATTCAGCCAGTTTTTACGCATTAGGCGTAACTGTGCTGACATAGAAACGTTCAAGGCACAATCTCAAATACTCTTTGAACGTTTCTTTCAAAAGGGCTATGATGTGACTCTCATAGATAGAGCCTACAAAAGAGCACTAAACATCAATAGAAAGAAATTGATTCAACCAAAGAACAGTAAAGTTAATGGTAAACAAAAGTATGTTTCCACTGGAAATACATCAGTCCAACCATTGGAGGATCCAGTGACTAATGGTTCTCTTATCACATTGCCCAATTTAGAATCAAGCGAAACAGACCTCCAAAACAATGAAGGAAAAAATGAGAAACAAATACCGTATTTTGTAACAAAATTTAATAGTTCTCATAGAAAGATCAAACATATTTTGAACAAATACTGGTACATTTTGCAGATGGATCCAATCTTGGCAAAAACCTTACCAAAAAGACCAACGATTGTGTTCACGAGATCCAATAATTTAAAAACTATCTTGGCCCCAAGTCTCCTTAAAGGCAGTGATTCCATCAAAAAGAAAGACCTTAGGGAGATGTTGGGCATTACAGGTAATCATAGATGCAATAGGTGTAAAATCTGTCTAAGAATGCTTACACAAGATTACTTTGAATCTAAAGTGACAGATATTAGATATGAAATTAAGAACTACATCGATTGCTTAACCACATATGTTATTTATATCCTGCAATGTGGATGCGGATTACAGTATGTGGGTCGTACTAAACGTCAGCTCAAAATTAGAGTGATGGAGCACCTCAGAAATATCACTAATATTCCCAAATTACTGGCATCTAACAAACCACTAACACACTTATTGTCGCATTTTAAGGATGACCATCAATGTAGTACCATAGGGGTTAAGTATATGGGCATCGAACATGTAACAACTAATGTACGGGCTGGGAACATAGATCTTCAGATTGCGAAAAGGGAGCAATACTGGATATTTACCCTCCAATCTAAGTACCCGGGGGGTTTGAATGACTATGTGGAATTAACCCCTTTTTTGAGGTGAACACATGTATATTGTACTTTGAAACAATTATTGGTCTAATAAAAGGTTCTGTTTCCCTTAGACATTTTAGTTGATTTTTATCTGATTTTTTATCTGATTTTTTATCTGATTTTTTATCTGCCTTTTCAATTTTCGCTACTTCTCCATTTACCATAGTGGTTTTTTATCCCCCTAAGCAACCTCCCTTTCCCCTCCCCTCCCCCCCTTCCCTTCCCCCCCCCTCCTCTCCTTTTTTCCCTTCCCCTCCGTCTCCCCTCCCCCATCCCTTCTTTCCCCCCCTCTCCCCCCCCCCCTTTTTTTTACCTTTTTATTTCCCATGTTTTAAATGTTATTTATATGCCATCAATGTCATCAATGTTGTTATTTAGAATGCACATGCACTTTGCCATTTATGCTGTTTTTATGAATATTCCATTGCACTTGATTATATGGGACACATGTTTTTGGCTCCCCTTTAAGGTCTGTTTACCTCCCTATACACACATATATATATATATTGATCAATCTATTTAGTGTAATTCATCATGGAGAATATACACGATTAGGGAAGGCTTTTCATTCTGGCCCGCCCCTACCAGCATACGAGCCTGATTGGCTATGCAGTCATTGAGTACTAACCAATGGCGCACAGCATTAGACCTATAAAGGACCCCTAAACAGGTGCCCCAGATATTGCCTGAAGAAGTTTACTTTGGTAAACGAAACGCGTCGCGACTATTGTGGCTGGCGGTTTCATTATTCACCACCAGTACACATTCAAGTGTATCGTTTTTGCCCGTTCCCGATCGTTTCTAAGTTATCAAAAACGGACAGACATCCAAATGACACCTATAGAGGGCTCCGGTTCCTGCGCATGCGCGCTACACTCTTCACCACGCTACTACACGTGGAGGATAGGAGACACAACGGAGACAGCCCCAGCGCGCGGGACTGATCTCCCAGGACTGAGACTGCCCATCTATCCCCTATGTGATGCCCTACTCCTGTGATAAACGTCAGAATCGGGGATCATTAAAGAAATTTTATATGTAAGTTATTACTATTTTTATTTTTGGTAATACAAATTACATCTCTCATCTTGGTGCGCTTTTTTGTTTTTTCTCTTTCACTGTCTTTGTAATTTCCTATAGAATGTGCGGGGTTGAATCTAGGTGGAGGTCTAAAATTCGTATTTTGGCACGATTGTGTCTCACTGTCTGAAGTCACAGTGGCCAAAATATTGGCAGTATTTACCTCTAAATCCATTGTAGTGGAATCTGTTTTTAATAAAATTACGCTTAAGGGTCAGGTTGCACGCAGATTTGTTAAGATCAGTGAAAAGCTGAAAACTGCTAGGGCCACATGTTTTAGAGAAAGACAGTCCTTTTCCCAAAACGAATTCTTGATCCTCTGTCAATACAGTGGATGAAAGATTAAATATCCCATTAGTGGTAGAACCAATTAGTCCCAATGACTTCCTTTTCTTTTTGGAAGTGGTCCTCACTCCTCTCATCCCACCAGTGGTACCGTTGTGTTTCCCATCACTGTAAACAGTTGATGAACTTACCCTATTAATGTCTGCTTTGCATTGTAGTGTGTGATGTGTTGTTTAACATGTATAGTGTATTTCAGGTTCCAAGTGGATGGATGGTACCCCAAATTCGGTTCCCAGTGAGGACATGGGATTCTTTCACCAGAGGGGGAATGTAGCCATGCCTGGTGGCTACCAGTCTGCCCTCCCTGTCATGTAAGTCCCGATAGATGCAGGATTTCTCAGACCCCCTATATTGGGTTTACCCTCCTCTTGCAGCTTTTGTGCCCTCCCCTTCTGCACTAAGGAATAGGCAGCTCTAAAATATAGTCAGTCGGAGTCTCTCCCACTTGGGATTAAGACGTACTCTCAGCCCCTCAGGGGGCTGGAGAGAAACACCAGGCCTCAACTGATATTACATATACTCCCTGCCTAAGTCTACAGTCTATTAGGTGGGATTATGAATGATGATTTCCACTGTGGGGAATGTCTCCAGCCATGCTGGAGCCTTCAGTGGATGGATGCACTTGCACCAAGAGAGGAATAAAGCCTGACATTTATAAGCCTTTCCTGTTATTCCTACATCATCGCGGACCCTCAGATCTCCTGCAGTTTACAGGTACTATGCACCACTCCACACCCGGTAGCCAGCCAATCTCCCAGAGGGGGGGGGGGGGGGGCGGGGAGAGAAGCAGCGCTACATATGTAATGAAAGTAACAGCTACAAAACGCCTATTTGTTTATCTCTGAAATACATCTCCTGCCTTAATAAACCTCTACACACATCTCCTACAGTTACATTGCATTTAGATTAAAGACAAAATAGCACCGCTTATCATTACTGCAGAGTACTACAATTAATGGTAAAACTCAATTTTTTCCGGTCATGGCGAGCTCCTTCTCAGTTGCGGTAACCGCATCCAACCCGCAAACACGTAAATAATTTGCCAGCTCATGAGGGGTATAAATCTTACTACATCTGTAGTCTTAAAATGACTTCTTGATTATGACAGATTAGTTGGATCCCTCATCTGAATCCAGTACTTTTCCAGTACTTTTGCAAATATATTACACTGGCTATATTTTTTGTTTCAAATTGGCTTGTCGATTGTAATATAATTTGATCCTGGCAAAATTTGAGTTATCAATAACAGTTAATGGATTCAAATAAATGTAATTCTTTATTTTTTCCTGCTGCTATCAAAGTCAAGGCTTGTAAAAATGCATAATACATGACAGTCGCTGTTTAATAGTTCAAAAAAGCACAAAAAGCTACAAAATGCAATTACTGGCAGAGTACTTGCAGATGGAATTCAATATTGTTTGTCTCAAACAAAACGTAGCTTCTTCATGCCATATCTGAAAGGATGACATGTGACATGACTATTTACAAGAGACTGTCCCTCTAGGATAAATATGTTTTTCTGTTTATGCATTAAGCTCAAATAAAACATTGAGCCCAACTAAACTTAATTTCTGAATGTGAAGGCAGTTGTCTCAATTTTCCCACATCCAATCAAATGAAGTAATGTGTTTTTATTTTCTTTATCCACAGTATATTTTCTGTCTTCATTATACAGTAAGATACATTTTACTCATTTACTATGAGTATATTTATGGTGCATTGTTTTTTCTGCAATTAAACACAAACATTTTGCATCTGTTTAAGACCCAATTAATAAAACATGTATACTGTGTAACAGGTTTTCCCCCACCCTCTGGGAGATTACACTATTACACAGTGTCATGTGCTGGTTACCTGCTGGTTCACAGAAGCTCTGAGGTTCCACCATTGTTAGTAAGACAGGACAGGCTTTTAGGGTGATAGATGTTCATTTCTCAATGGCGCTGCGCCTCCATCTATTGCAGGCTCCAGGAGTGCTGGAAACAATCCCTACAGGAGAACCCTCTGATACTCCCTCTGATAGATTGCACTCTCAGGCAGGAGTATATTATAAAACAGGAACAGCTTTATTTCTAACAGCACATAGAATACAGTCTTGAACTGATTCCCTGATCTCTTCCTTTCTCCGGGTGGTCCCTGGAATCAACTCTGGTGCTTGAAGCCTCCAGAACCTATCCTCTGCTCTTCCTTTACCGCCTGGTGGAATGAAGGGTAACTGTCCCACTCCCCTAAGGGAGGGGTGGAATGTAATCAGAGCCCTGATTCCACACTCCCAGCATACACTCTCTCATGGGAGAGAACTCTCACTAAATTTGGTGGTGCAGCCCATTAAGTTCCATGGGGCAGGGTCTCAAGTCTGAACCCCTGATTGGGAAAAGGACAGACCCTAGGCCCACCTCTCCCTGTCAATCAAGGGAGCTACTTATTGCAGGGGGAAACCCGGATTGGGCCTAACACTGCCTGCACTGATACCAGGACATAAGTGTTAGGGAGGGGTAGATTAGTAGCCAAAAACAATTACCTGGCTACAACTGTATATAGAATTTTAATTCTCAAGCACAGACATTCTATTCACAATACATACGATTGTATAATTTATCTTGTTTGTCCTTCGCTGCTACTTTGAGAAACACCATGTATAAAAATAGTAATACTAATTTATCTGTTTGTTCATTTGGGGATAACACATTTCCGATAATTTTAAATAGAAAATATATACAAAAGGAAACTTATCAAAATGTGGCGCTCTAAATATTCAGATATCAATCATAAAGAGTATAAATTAATATAACAGTGATACTTATATAAACATATAGGAAGATGCAGCTGTGACCCGGCTGAGGTTTGCTCGGTCAATCCTCTTGGTACGGAATGGCGATGGGGTCTCCGGGAAGCGCAATATATGTAATAAAGAATAAAACAGTGATGGTGCAATATTGTTAAAGCAAGGTTAGTGAATTCAAATAGTGATGACACGGCTTTCTATATATATACTCACAAACGTGTGAGGTTTTGCAGGCACATAAAGGTATCTTTTAAGGCATTCATTCAATCGCCAGGAGATGCAGAGATCAGTGTTTCCCCGTATGTATGGACTCCCAGGAACCTTATTTAAAAGATACAACTGGACATAGTGCAGACTTGCAGGCACATAAACGCGTAGAGTGACGCTCTATCCCTGAGACGGCTGGAACCCCAGGAAGTGGACGCGGCGGATGACATCACTTCCGGTGTCTGGAACGCACTGGTGGAACGCACGCCACGAGAGAGGGGAAGCTGAGACACCATCGACCCAGCCAGAGAGATCCATTGCGATCTAAAATGCTTACCTGTATCTGAAAATATGTGAGTGTAACTGATTTTACTTACCTTTGATAAACTATATATACAGTCTGCACTATGTCCAGTTGTATCTTTTAAATAAGGTTCCTGGGAGTCCATACATACGGGGAAACACTGATCTCTGCATCTCCTGGCGATTGAATGAATGCCTTAAAAGATACCTTTATGTGCCTGCAAAACCTCACACGTTTGTGAGTACAGGCATACCCCGTTTTACATACACCCACTTTACGTACACTCGCAAGTACGTACATTTTTTTTTAGTTACACCATACCCCTGTGTACGTACACGTGCTTCGCGAGTACGGACACCAGGGGGCGGCGTGCGTGCGCACCTCCAATACAGCAACCTCCTTCATTGTGGTCCCTAACTGAGTGGGAGTGCAGTTAAAGGGTAACGGGGAACGGGGCCGGATGGCAGGGGGAAGGGGGAGATCGGGCGCGCCATCAATCAGCTGCTATAGCAGTGATTCCGCCCGCACTGCAGCTCCTGGCTTTTCTCCCTCCGTTCTCCTCCTCCCTCCTCCCTCCTCCCTCCTCCCTCCTCCCTCCTCAGATCTCGCTCTAGTCTCCTGCTGCTGCTGCTGCAGCAGAACGGAACTTTGCATGTGAGTTACAGGCTACGGGGGAGGAGGAGGTCCTCTTCTACTGCATTCTGTGCTTGTGTGTGTGTGTGTGTGTGTGTGTGTGTGTGTTTGTCTGAGTGTGTGTGTGTCTGCCTGAGAGTGTGTGTGTGTGTGTGTGTGTGTGTCTGTCTGAGTGTGTGTGTGTCTGTCTGAGTGTGTGTGTCTGTCTGAGTGTCTGTCTGAGTGTGTGTGTCTGTCTGTCTGAGTGTGTGTGTGTGTGTGTCTGAGTGTGTGTGTCTGTCTGAGTGTGTGTGTGTGTGTGTGTGTGTGTGTGTGTGTGTGTGTGTGTGTGTGTGTGTGTGTGTGTGTGTGTGTGTGTGTGTGTGTGTGTGTGTGTGTGTGTGTGTGTGTGTGTGTGTGTTTGTCTGAGAGTGTGTGTGTCTGCCTGAGAGAGTGTGTGTGTGTGTGTGTGTGTCTGTCTGAGTGTGTGTGTCTGTCTGAGTGTGTGTGTCTGTCTGAGTGTCTGTCTGAGTGTGTGTGTCTGTCTGTCTGAGTGTGTGTGTGTGTGTGTGTCTGAGTGTGTGTGTCTGTCTGAGTGTGTGTGTGTGTGTGTCTGAGTGTGTGTGTGTGTGTGTCTGAGTGTGTGTGTGTCTGTCTGAGTGTGTCTGTCTGAGTGTGTCTGTCTGAGTGTGTGTGTCTGCGTGTGTGTCTGCGTGTGTGTCTGCGTGTGTGTCTGCGTGTGTGTCTGCGTGTGTGTCTGCGTGTGTCTGCGTGTGTCTGCGTGTGTCTGCGTGTGCGTGACTGAGTGCGTCTGCGTGTGCGTGACTGAGTGCGTCTGCGTGTGCGTGACTGAGTGCGTCTGCGTGTGCGTGACAGAGTGCGTCTGCGTGTGCGTGACTGAGTGCGTCTGCGTGACTGAGTGCGTGTGCGTGCGTGATTGTGTGACTGAGGGAGTGCGTGCGTGATTGTGTGACTGAGGGAGTGCGTGAGAGATTGTGTGACTGAGGGAGTGCGTGAGAGATTGTGTGACTGAGGGAGTGCGTGTGTGACTGAGGGAGTGCGTGCGTGTAAGCCAAGCTGATCAAGGACCTGAGTAAGGCCGTGCGTATAGTGCCGGCGATGCCGCCCAAAAACAGACACATTGCCGCCGCCGCGTGCGCTTATAGTAAGCGCGAGAGCGGCAATGCGACGGAGCGGATTTTGGAAGCCGGGAATATTTGATTTTCAAGGGCTGTCACCTCATGTGACAGCCCCTGAACAAATCAAATGCCCGGGAGTCTGCGATGCCGCCGCAAAGCGAAATATAACTTTCGCTAGCGGGGATGGGTGACGTCGCCGGTCGCGGGCACTATACGCGCGGCCTACGGAAGCACAGCATTGTAAAACACTGCACAGTACTGTTTTCACCAAAGTCACAAAAAATAAGTCCCAAAAATATATCAGTCAGTCAAATAAATGCACCTCACCTTCCTGCCCTTTCAGTAAAAATACTGTACAGTAGAAGATATGCCCTCTCCTTCATCCTTCCTACATATTTTTAAAATAATTTTCCATTCATCCATGTTGTATCTGTCAGCACATAAGAAAAATCAGCTGACATTAAAGATTTTATTTCAATAAAGCCTACTGTATTTATTTTGGTTACAAATGCGTTATTACATCAGTAATGCACATATATGATGTTTACAGTACAGTACATGCATTGTAAAGTGGAAAAAAGGTAGTGCTTCACTTTAAGTACATTTTCACTTTACATACATGCTCCGGTCCCATTGCGTATGTTAAAGCGGGGTATGCCTGTATATATATAGAAAGCCGTGTCATCACTATTTGAATTCACTAACCTTGCTTTAACAATATTGCACCATCACTGTTTTATTCTTTATTACATATATTGCGCTTCCCGGAGACCCCATCGCCATTAAATAGAAAATATACCTGAACTGGCCCTACTGTAGCACTTGTGACATTTTATCCCCATTACTTATACTGTAGGTTTTCTTATAAGAAACAGTGGTGAGTAGCAGATTTTTGCTACGCAGCTGATATGTTGTATAGTTTGAACAGGTAATATCCTTTCACTGTTGACCTTTAACTAATTTTATGAATCTGATTGAAAAAAAAAACACACACATTTCACCGTAATCTACTATGATTTAAGAAATGTGGCTGTTACACCCCAAAAGTCATTCCAAATGAAGAAATAACGTGGCACTTCCATAATAAAGGAAGATAGCGTAAAGCTACAGTACTGCATATAGCACATGTATCTCCCCCCCCCCCCCCTAAGTGAGATTGGGGGTATTTTGTAAAGATGCGACTGGTGCTGCCTTTACCTGTTGGCTGAAAAAACGATGATCCAGGGCACAAATGGATTTCCAAAAATAATATTTAATGTATCATAGCAGCACCAAAGTACGACGTTTCGTCCTTCTAAGAGGACTTTTTCAAGTGACTGGCAAAGTCCTCTTAGAAGGACGAAACGTCGTACTTTGGTGCTGTTAGGATACATTAGAAATTCTTTTTGGAAATCCGTTTGTGCCCTGGATCATCATTTTTTCTACGTTTGCAGGATTCTCAGGCAGATTTCCCTGAACCAGGAGCACCGGTCATTGCAAGTATTTTATTCTATGATATTGGTGTGCAGCTTTGCTACTTATTGTTTTACCTGTTGGCTCACAGGGGCCTAAGCCTCCGCCACGGGGAGCCCGGGGTGATATAATACAATACTCTCGGGGCAACATCTTCACCTGTGTGGGATCCAGCATAGTGGGAGGAGCCCCTCACAGGACCTAATAACATGAATCACACACTGTGTATAAAACAATAACATTTACTGGCACAGGAATAACTCTTAATGCTCTAATGGTTATAACTACCCCTTCGCCTCGCAGGGCTTTAACCCACAACCGTGTTCCCCCCACACCGTGTCCACAGAGACTCCCCCACCCAACCCCAATGTGTGAGACAACTCTGCCCACTAGGTGAGTTGTACTTTTTGGTGCAATTGGTGTATAGCTAACTGCCGGGTGCTCCTGCACCTGGGCACGTCGATTGGAAGACAGAGGGGATCCGCCGATCCAGTGATGTCATCCACGACGAGTCCACCTCCGCGTGGGGTGGTATCCCGCTGGAGTGTCCCACACAAAGATAGTCTCTGATCTCAAGCAGGGTGGTCTGGTCCCAGAACACAATTATCAGGGCTGCGCAGCGTTGCAGCTGTGACCCTGATCTCAAACAGCTAATGGGGCAGGGTCCCTACCTAAGGGCCTGTCCCTGTATCTGCCACAAACTTCCCAAGTGAGTCAGGGCCTAGCTGGGGCCTAGGGGGAATCTGGTCTAGTACAGAGGGTCACTGACCCCTGCACACATACACCCTCCCCTACCTGTGTCCCAGCACCGACTGGCGTCGCTCTCCTAGCGCACCAAATGTATCTCTTGCAGCAGGAGATCCTCGCAGCACTATTGGATGTGTGTTATCATGTGTGTGCCGTCCCCTATGCATTATGGGGCTTTTAGTCCCCATGGAGCTTATTCCCTATGGCCACCGCGTGTGCCCAGCGATCTTTGTGCATGCGCAACTCCCTATCTAATGGCTTCTGCACCGGGGACCTCTCTGCGCATGTGCGACTTGGTAATAGCCACCGGCTGATAGTCTGCGCATGCGCGAACTTATGTAAGATCGTGGTGCCCTGTGGAGAACCGCTGGACCCCCCGGCAATTCTGTTGCCCACCGCAATGGCCCACAGCAGCGGAGGTAAGGGTGGGGGGGAAACGGAGGACCGGGGAGCCAGGGGGAACCTGGCTACATGTACAATATTACAATATAGACATGAAAGGAGCTTATTTATTGAGACACATCAGATCAAATTTACTGACATTTTGGGGCAACATGACCCTTCTTCCGGATTGCCTAAAAAAACTATACATGCTGTTTAAAACATCCTACATGATATCCCAGTTTTTCGTCACGCCCGGACATCATGATGTCGTAAACTGTGGTCACAGATTCACATAATGACCACATCACAAGAATGTTAGAATGTACAGTAGGGCGGGTAACAAAGTGCAAAAGCTACCAGGGGATATAAAATTAAAAGGGGTACTGTCCTGTATTTTGATGTTTGAAAAACATCAGTTTCCGTCAGAGCTGCAGTTCTACTAGAGGTCTTAATTATTTGTTTATTATTTCACTCCGCACCAAAAACTGTACACATACAGGCATACCCCGATTTAAGGACACTCACTTTAAGTACACTCATGAGTAAGGACATATCACCCAATAGGCAAAATGCAGCTTGCGCATGTGCCTGTTAGCACGTCCTGAACACCAATACCGGCTCCCTACCTGTACCGAAGCTGTGCGCAAGCGGGTAGACTATAGAGCCTGTTACAAATGCGTTATTTACATCAGTTATGCATGTATAGGACAATTTCAGTGCAGTACATGCATCGATAAGTGGGAAAAAAGGTAGTGCTTCACTTTAAGTACATTTTCTCTTTACATACATGCTCTGGACCCATTGCGTACGTTAATGCGGGGTATGCCTGTATTGTTTCACATTTATTACAGTATATATCACTTTATGATCTTTTTATATTAGGTCTATTATATTTATTTTACAAGCAAATAATGTGCACTTGCCACTTTCTGCACAATGTTGAAATGTAACAGGTATATATAGAATTGTGAAATCAAATTTGATACAGTACGTAAAAACTGAAAACATGAACAAGAGATGACTGCTGTCAAAGTCTACAAAAGAAAAAAATGCTTGGAAAAAAGAAACCATAGAAGAAAAAGGAAGGACAAGAACGGGAGAAAAAGGAGGGCAGAAAGAGAGGGTTGGGGAGTGGTCCACCATCAATAGTAAAAGTTGTATTAATCAATCCTGTGGATTTGTACTGAATCAATTGCGTCATCATGTTGTTTTCTCAAGGGAAAACATCTCTATAACATAACACTAAAGGAATAAAGGGGAGAAAAGAATGTGAAAGTGTGACATTTTTGTAAATTCATAATGTAAAATTGAACCATTTGCACTATATCCTCAAGACAAATTAATTAATATTAAGATCTGTAATAATTTTATGAACTAAAATTAACATTTTCAACCTGAGAAGTACATTATGAAAATGAATACAAAATATATCTTAGTATAGTCCCAGGCGCCAAAATCATACTATAGTTACGTATATTCTGACCCTTGTATACAGTGTTTTTTTCCCTTCAGTTCAATCAATAATAAATGAACTTCAAATATATAAAGAAGTTTTGAAGTACTGCTGCAGCACATCTGAGTCTAACACATCGCTGGTTTTTCCCTGGCTTTTTCCTGGAATGCGACGCACTTCACCTGGAGCATGCCGCATTCATTTTGCGTTCTCAGCAACGGGTCATGTGCGGTTGACACGCGGTTGATGCGTTTATTGAGAATGGTTCGGATTTAATAGGTTGCAATTCTTCGCGTGTCCACCAGATGGCAGATATTCATGAATTGTAATGCACATGCGCTTAAGTAATGTGTCGACTTGCAGGTGTTTCGTTTAAAAAATATACCACAGTGTGCTATTGTAACTTGGCCTTGAGACTGAAGGAAGAGGTTGCAAAAATGTATCAATTTAGGCTTTTCATATTAAAGAAAGACAAAGACCAGTTTCGGTTACAGTATTCTCCAGAGACCCGCGCCCGCCATGAGTGTTTAAGTGCAGCCCGTTTTCCAAAAATCCGACAGGAGTTACGCATATTTGATATGGGCCGTGATTAATGCAACAGATGATAAGATGGCAACAGTTGTTCAAATTTATCAGTATTTTATCGAAAACTATGACTTTTACTAATTTTCGCCAGCTCCTCATACATGGAAGTGTGCAATAAGGAAAAGGTTATGCAGCGATCTCTTTTATCGTATTGAGCCACAATTTGTTGGAGGGTATTGGTGTGTATCACCGGCTTTTCCCTGTATCTATGATCATGCAGACGGCAAAAGGCGAAGGGTCGTGTTAAAACCAATTAAGAAACGACAGTCGCTGCCAAGCAATGCACCAGCACCGGCTTCTAATAACGGTCCCACCGTCGATGACAACCTTGAGCCTGAGACGGATTTCGCGTGCAGTTTCGATCAAGCTTGTATGTACCTAAGCAATTTCCAGCCTTATCAGTTGACTACAGGTGGACTAGTCCCGCTGCAAACTATCGACGTGGATGATCAATAACGCTGGACTGGCAGTGGACCGGCGCTGGCGCCAGCTGAATGGGAAATTCTATGGTGAGTATTGTTGCCGTATTATTTTCTGTGGTTTTTTATTTTGACAATACAGTATCAATATCGGTGCGATTCAAAAGTCAAGCGATTCTCCTGTAAGCAATATTATTGGCTGAGCGGCTTCTACAGTACTGTACTGCAGATACTAAACAATTGGTGGAACGCTAGGCGCATGCGCATTGGAACCTTCTTGAAACGTATACAGTACGCGTGTCATTACATTGACGGTAGGCGCATGCGCATGTGAACAGGAGACGCCCCCCGAGAAAATTATTGGTGGGACTGGCTGGGAACTTCTTTAGGGGGCTGACCATTACAGTAAAACTTTTCTTTTTGTTTTTCCTCAGAAAACGCTAATGGAGGGATTTCGATGGATAATATCGCTTTGTGTAACAATGCCTGCACATTGCTGAATCGGATTTAAAAACCCACGTACCGGAGTCTACAGTTTAGTGGCTGATGTACACTATGCTGATGTTTTCCGGCCGTACAGTATACAATACTTTTTTTATAAACAGTATACTGTATAATAAACCCGAAAAAAATAAAAAAACTATGCATTTATTCTACATGTATTACAGTACTATACATACAGTATGTGTCTTCTATACAGTGCCAGTACATACAGTACAGTACTGTATGTGTCTTCTATTTTTTTTAATACTCTTGTACTGAGCATGCCTACAGTATACAGTACAGTGTGCATGTACTGTATACTGTAGTGTATATTCTAGAAACACTGTATTTTGTTACAGTTGCAAAGGAGCCAATGGAGCGATGTAAAACAAATCAACATGTTCTTTTATTGGTGGAGTAAGTACAAAAACATTTATTTACAAATACTGTACAATGTAGAAACATTTTAAGTGCACAGCAATTCAAAACATCAACAGGTGTATGGTTTACTGCTACAGTTGTGAAAACATTTATGTATAGAAAGTAAAAACATTTACAGTCAGTCAGTATGGTTTACAGTCACATGTTTTAAAAACAAATTCTTTATTCTTAAAATATACAAAACGCAACATTTCCTTTATCAAAGAACGGCAAGTCAAAACATATACAGTGGGATGGTGTGCAAAACAGTCTGCACCAGTACAGTCCTCGAGGGCAGCAGACAGACCCGGTTTTCAGGACAACCTTGAAAACCGTGCCTGTTATCGGCCCTCCGGGACTGGAATTGTGCAGGTCCTGTGTGTGTGTACAGCAAGTTAAAACATTTCTGTATAAATACAAGTTAAAAAACACACAACAACATCTTCTTTATTTAAGTACAGCAGGTCAAAACATGTACAATAGAGTTCACCACAACAGTATGGTCTTACCTGTGATTAAAAAAAATCTTTATTCATAAAATACAGTATACAAAACGCAACATCTCCATTATTAAAGAAACATACAGTATACAGTACAGTGGGATGGTGTGCAAAACAGTCAGTCAGGCCTGCACCAGTACAGTCCTCGAGGGCAGCAGACAGGCCCGGTTTTCAGGACAACCTTGAAAACCATGCCTGTGTGCGGCCCTCAGGGACTGGAAATGTGCAGGTCCTGTGTGTGTGTACAGCAAGTTAAAACAGTAAGTTAAACACAGTACAGCAAGTCAAAACATCTCCTTTATTTAAGTTCAGCAGGTCAAAACATGTACAGTACTGCACAGTTCAGCACAACAGTATGGTCTTACAGTTCCCGTGATTAAACCAGAAAGTCCACCACATTGTCCGTCCATGGCCGATTCCTTGCATGGCGCAAAACGCCATTAATGCAGTCTCGAACGCCTTTCATTACAGGATCTGCAATTGGATAAAAGTGCCGCATTTCATCCAGAATGTTCTTTCTTAAATTGGCAGGAAGTGCCTTTTTTACACGATTTCCTTCGTAGTTCACTTTGAAGGCCCAGTCGCAGTAAAACGAGTAGGGAACAAGGTGCTTAAAAAGTAACAAGGCATACTTGTGGGGTGCACCAGCACTCATCACCCTATACTTCTCCCTGAGCGCCGGTGGCAGATCGCACAGAGTGATGTCGGGCACTGTATCGATGCGAGCGAATGTGCTTGAGGCGACGGTCGATGGTAGGTTTTCTGGGAGGAAGCTTTTCTTGGTCTCGGTAGCTGTGTTGTCTCCTGGCGTGGTCTTGACGGGGTTGTCATGTCCTCCTCAACGGCATACATGTACACTACATCTTCTGGTGGAGGGGGTGCGCTTGGTGATGGAAGGGGGTCGATGCTCCCATTCATCACATCCATGTCACCACCCTGCTCCGGCGTCGGGGAAACAGGGGCATGAACACCGAGCAAATGATGTATACCCGCTATGTCAGCCTCTATCTTCTCCATCCGTCGATCCATCCGTTGATCCATATCTAGCATCCGTTGATCCATATGTATCATCCGTTGATCCATATTTAGCATCTGTTGATCCACATTTAACATGGTCTCCAGAAGCAGATCTATCTTTGCTAGCACAATAGAGTTCCCGGGGAGATCCACACTAATCCCATTCAGCATCCGGTCTAACGAGCTGCTTGTTGTGCATGGCGTGTGGACATCTGTGTGGATGGGTGCAATGGAGGATGAGATGGGGGTTCCATGGAGAGAAGCGGCAGCGACATCGAAGAAGGGTGGAGGAGGTGACCTGTGGATATCCGGTACAGGAGACGCGGCAGCGTCATCGAAGAGGGATGAAGAAAGTGACCTTTGGATTTCCGTGCGAGAAGCAGAGTCATCTAAGAGCAAAGGAGAAAGTGACCCGTGGATTTCAGAGGCGGCAGCATCGTCGGATAGAACCGGAGAAGATGGCCTGTGGGTTTCCGGGAGGGCGGCGACAGCGTCGAGGACGAGGGGTGGAGAAGACGGGCTGAAGATTTCTGGGACAGCGGCGGCAGAGTCGTCGAAGCGTATGTGAGGAAGTAGTCTGCGGATTCGATGGGTTGGCTGCCAATCGTTTTGCGTCGAGAGTACATCACCGTATATCTTCTTGACATAATAAGGTTGACGTCTATGAAAACCCTTAGCCTTTGGGGTAAGCAGAAAGTTTTCTTTATTGGCCTTAGCCTGTCGCTTTTGCCTTGGCGTGGAAACGGCAACCGCCTTTCGCTTTTTCTGCATGACAGGCACGGCAGAGGCGAGTGTGTTCCTGCGTCCATAGAATCGGGGTTGATCCATGGAAGCAGGTGGCACAATGCAGTATCTGGACAAGGGCAAGTTCAGATAAAGATCATCGAGTGGTGGGCTATGCAAAGTGTGTAACCTTTTATGCATGGCGGTGAGGTACAGGTGCTGAAAGTTGGCGTACTCTAATATGAGTCATTACCGTATAAATACACCATCCATTTTGTGGATTCACTGCACATTGAATACACATCGACTACACATCGAATATACATTCTTGTGTTTGTATTTCTTTCTACTCGCAGCAATGGTTGTTAAAAAGATTTCCTAGGATCTCAGCATGCGAATTAAGGAGATGTACATGAGCGGACACCGAATTGCTGCTATCCAACGCTGGTTAGCTACTTCTGGCCTCGTTGTGCCAGCCACCACCGTGAGCTATCATGTTCACGGAAAAAACAGAGAACGCAAAAAGGCACCAAGGGCAACTAACGCGTAAGTATATTTATAAAACTTTTTTTTTAAATTTAGATCCAAAAATGTACTGTACATCTACAGTACTGTATCTCATATTTTTGTTATTTCTGTAGATTTATATTACAACATTATATATATTTTGTATATTTATATTACAACAGTGTATATATTTTGTATATTTATATTACAACAGTATATATATATATTGTATATTTATATTACAACAGTGTATATATTTTGTATATTTATATTACAACAGTATATATCATTTGTATATTTATATTACAACGTATATATATTTTGTATATTTATATTACAACAGTATATATATTTTGTACATTTATATTACAACAGTATATATATATATATATTGTATATTTATTACAACAGTATATATATTTTGTATGTTTATATTACAACAGTGTATATATTTTGTATATTTATATTTATATTACAACAGTATATATATTTTGTATGTTTATATTACAACAGTGTATACATTTTGTATATTTATATTTATATTACAACAGTATATATATTTTGTATATTTATATTACAACAGTATATATATTTTGTATATTTATATTACAGCAGTATATATATTTTGTAAATTTAAATTACAACAGTATATATATTTTGTATATTTATATTTATATTACAACAGTATATATATTTTGTATATTTATATTACAACAGTATATATATATTGTATATTTATATTACAACAGTATATATATTTTGTATATTTATATTTATATTACAACAGTGTATATATTTTGTATATATATATTACAACAGTATATATATTTTGTATATTTATATTTATATTTCAACAGTTTTATATTGCTGCATATTAATAGAACAATATATTGTATCCTCTTGATCTACTGTCTCTAATATTTTTACTTACCGGAATGTTTTTCTTTACATTGTAGGGAGACAACTCTTCAGGTGGACAAAATAAGTGAGGAGAATGATGAGAGGAGTGCATTAAGGGTCAAATACACTCTGCAGGAAAATCACAATCTCGCTGTATCCGAGATCAGCATAAAGAAGATGAGACGCAGCATTGGATGGAAATATGGACGTGTGAGGTTAGTACTGGACAGTAAAGGAGGTAAAAGTGTTGTTTAGGAAACTGTACTGTACCGCTAAAATTATTTATTCCTTGTCATTACAGAGCATACCCCATAATAAGGGACACAAACAAAATCAAATGAGTGATCCAGGCCCAGGCATGGATCGACAGTGGGGAAACTTTCCAGGATTGCATCTTCACTGACGAGTCTACTGTGTCGCTGGAGAGATTTGCAAGCTTTGCATTCCACAAAAAAGGCCGCATATCTTTGAAGCCGCGGCCAAAACACCCCGTGAAGCTGCATGTGTGGGGTGTCATCTCTAGGCGTGGACCAGGATGCATTGTCATCTTTGAAGGTAAAATATATCAAATATAATGTAGCCTTATGCGCTGTACTTTACTAGTGTGGCCTTACTGTATGCACTGTAGTCTACTATTGTGCAGTTTTTTGAGCACTTTTCTTTTCTTGCTATAGGAATCATGAATAAAGCTTTCTTCCAAGACAACATTGTCCCTGAGATAGTGCAATATCACACGTGAGTTCCCGAATGGTCACCGCTTCTACCAGGACAACGATCCAAAGCACACCACGTCAACAGCGCATATCCTTGAGCGCGGTATCAACTGGGTAAAGACGCCAGCGGAGTAAGTGCGGTAACCGTGTCTCATTTGTTTCCCACAGTTTTTTCTGTGTACTGTATCTCTTAAACTAATTGTCCTTTTTTTTCCAATGACAGATCGCCAGACTTCAATCCGATCGAAATGGTCTGGCATCAGCTAAAGGACCACGGAAACTGGAGAAACCCTCCAAAAAGGACGAGTTGTTGAAAGGCATAATGAGTTTTTGGAACGATGTATTCACCGTGGAACGCTGCAATAAATATATAGACCATATTGCCACTGTGTTGCCCATTGTGATCGCGCATAATGGGCAAGCATCAGGAAAGTAGTACTGTGCTGTAGTATTGTATGTACAGTATGATACAGGTAAGTATGGCACATATTTTTTCTTTCCCAATAGTCAGAGTATACAGTAGTTACAGTTTTTTCTTTACAGAGAGAGCAGCACGAGCTATCAAGTTACAGTACATAGTATTTAACAGTAGTCAGAGTATACAGTAGTTCCAGTATAGACTAGTTTGACAGTACTACAATAACTGCCTACTAACTGCTCAATTTTTTTCTTTCCAGAGAAAGCAGCACCAGCCATTTACAGTAGTACTACACAACACACAATGCTATAATACAGTACACACATAACTGCACTAATTTTTTGTTTTCTTATCGTTTCAGGAAAAAAGGGTGGCCTTGGGGGAGGTGAGGTTTTGTGTCCAGTCTAATCTGTTTGTACAGTAAAATGTACAGTATATAAACAGCAGTAATGATGTACACAAATCCTCTCCTCTCTCAATGAACTAATGTACTGTACACAGAATGAGGAACAAGATAAAGACGAAAAAATAATATTACTATATATATATATTATACATACAGTATATATTATTAAATAATATTCTTATAAATGCGCATTATTCATGTTTCCCCATGTTTTACAAATGTTTTCTAAATGTTTATCCAATTTTAATCTGCCAAAAGAACTTAATAAAGACTGCATTATGTATTATTCATGATTATTTTTATATTTGTATTTTTTGGTTCCTGATAAAATAAAATAAATATTTATTCACATTCCTGCTAGTCATAATCATTTACAACAACCACAACCCCTCCCCCACCCCTACAGTACACCAATGAATAAGAATGAATGACAAAACAACATGAATCAGTTAATGGTTTTTTTAACTCTCAATTCTCACAATGCTGTGCAAATCGGATTTGCATTTCAAAATCGAGAAGGGATTTTCCAAAGCGTTACCATAAACAAAGCCTCAAAGGGTTGGGGGAGGGGGGTGTGGGGTGATTACACGCAGGCGCACTTAGGCTTTGTAGCTCGGCTATGGGTGGATTAAGAACACAATGGCAATATACAGAAAATTAACGACTCTGTGGAGAGAGGGGGTTTGGTGACTCATGCGCAGTAAGCAGCAAGCTCTCATCTCTAAAAGGATTAGAGTACACGCAGGCGCAGTGAGGAGATTGACGCTCGGCTAGGGACGGATTAAAAACACAATGACTAACTAACTTCAGAAAATGAATGACTGTGAGGTGTCTGTCGATAAGAGTTTGTGTGTGCGTGGGAGTGGGATGAAGGACTAGTTGTGCAGCAGTTCAAAGAAATAACATACTGTACTGTAGAGTACAGTAATTTTAAAAGGCAGTTCATCATAATACTGTAATTTAATCCGTACACCCCCAAATACAGTACATAAAAAGCACACAAATCAACCATGTGCAGGCAAACGCACAGATTTAATCTCGTAATATCAAGATTGTTTTTTCAGGCTTGTGGATAAAATAACAGTTAAAAAATCATAATTAAATTTTTTTGGGGGGGCACTCAAGCAAGCAGTGGTGGGTGAAGTTACAGGCGCATGAGCAGGAGTAAACTAGCACCCATCCGAAAGAGGATTACACACAGGCGCACAGAGAGGTGATGCTCTGTGCAAATCAAATTTGAGAAGGGATTTTCCAAAGCGTTGCCGTTAACAAAGCCTCAAAATTCCCATCTCAAAGAGAATTACACGCAGGCGCAGTGAGGCTTTGTAGCTCAGCTATGGACGGATTCAGAACACAATGGCAAGATTCAGTAAATTAATGACTCTGTGGAGATGGGGGGGTTGGGTGACTCATGCGCAGTAAGCAGCTAACTCCCATCTCTAGAAGGATTACACGCAGGCGCAGTGAGACTTTGTAGCTTGGCTATGGACGGATTAAGAACACAATGGCAAGATTCAGAAAATTAACGACTCCGTGGAATTTCAAATCCTTGAGCTAGCATTCGTGGGGGAGGGGGCTACAGAGTACAGCTGCATGAAGTTCAAAGCTAAAGACATACTTTAATTTCAAAAGGCAGTTCATCATAATAATACACCCCCAAATACAGTACATTAAAAGCACACAAATCAACCATGTGCAGTGAAACGCACAGGGTCACAGTCAAAAGCTACAGCACAGATTGAATATTGTAATACAGTAAGATGGTTTTTCAGGCATGTGGAGAAAAAAATAATTACAATAATTTTTTTTTTTTAATTTTTAATTTTTTTTTTGGTTACTCACTCAGGCAAGCAAGCAGTGGTGGGCAAAGTTACAGGCGCATGCGCAGTAAATTCCTGCTGTCAAGCAGGAATGTGATTGAAACCAGGCACGTTCAAAGGAATGGTGTGGGAGAGATGTACTGCATTGCACAGAAGATAAGAAGTTGAAATACCCTGCAGTGCAGTTAATAGTCCTGAGCGAGGGGAGAGCGCTGTATATGCCGAAATGTGACACTGTTACAGTACTGTACACGTATATGCGTTTCAACAATTTTCAAATGAGACATACTGTACAGCAGCACAGCACTACAAATGCATGTATACTTTAAATATGCAAATTTACAATTACTGCGCGAGCACACACAGACTGTGTACTGACGTAGGTTGAACCGCGAAGGTATTAGACTTCCAAGACAACAGCTCGCAAACGCCCCCTTGAGTTTTTACATGGCATTGTAGTATTGCAGACAGCGAGGATAAAATGCTAATATCACGAGCGCGAAAATAACGCAGTTCACTCCGGGCGAAAACGACAAAAAAACGCACCTAACCGGGATAATCTGAGAGACGCGTATGTTTCTTTCCAGACTCAATTGAGTAACGTATAAGCAAAAAACACATCAACAATGACAAATTCACTCATATGGGAGCCGGCGGGGAGGTGAGCTGGGTGAAGAGGTGTGTGTGTGTGTGTGTCAGCTGGGTGAGGCCGGTGGGGAGGTGAGCTGGGTGAAGAGGTGTGTGTGTGTGTGTGTCAGTTGGGTGAGGCCGAGGGGAAGGTGAGCTACTGGTGAGAAGAAGAAGAGAGTGGCAGTTGGGTGACGTCATAGAGCCAGCAATCTGATTGGCCAGAGGCTGAGGACCAATCAGATTCACCACATCTACCAACAACCATACAAATTTCAAATTTATATATTAAGATATCTCTATGTAACATTCTAAAAAGATGTCCAACCCTTTTTTGATGATATCTATTGTATCTGCCATCACAGTTTCCATGGGTAAAGAATTCACCATTTTAAATGCCCTTACTCCTTTCTGTAAAGAATATTTTCCTTTATTGCTGGTGAAATCTCCTTTCCTCCAACCTTAAGGGATGACACTGTGTTGTTTGTACTGCCCTTGGGATGAATTGTTCTTTGGAAAAACTCCTAGTATTGACCCCAAATATATTTGAATATAATTATCATATCCCAACTTACTGTACAGTAGATGCTTATTTTCTAATGTAAATAAATCAAATTTAGCTAGCCTCTCCTCCTTAGTCATATTTTGCATTCCTATTAATGATTTGGTGGCTCTTCTCTGCTATTTTTCTAGATCCATAATATATTTTGTATGGAATGGTGCCCAAAATTGTATTCCATATTCAAGGTGTGGTTTTACTAATGCTTTATATAGTGGCATCGTTATGCTACCCTTCTATCTATACCCCATGTCATGCAAGTCACCTGTTTATTCTTCATTCCCAAATGCATAACCTGATATCATAAACTATTTCTAATATTTCATTTAAATTACTTTTTTCGTTACATATTTTTGTCACAACGTGTCTATCACTTCAAGGTAACCTCTGGTCAGACAAGTCTTAACGTCTAATGTTCTTATTTTTTCCTCTATGATGAATCCTTCCCTCTGTTTCATTTTCATGAAGAAAGCCTCTGACTTGCAAAATTAAATGTATTTTATACCTTGCAACTAGCAGATTACATGGGTGTGGGCGGTGTGGAATTGAAACCATTAGAAAGTGATCAATATAGTACAGTAGGAATTGCATGCCTAGGTTTTAGAACAGGAGACATTTTTAAGGGAAAATCATATAGGCTTTTATAAGCCATGACATTGACAACATAAAACATAAGCTTGTGCTTAGCATAACAGGGTTAAGAAAAACAAAGCAGGCCAAACTCCTATAGGGAGCGCTGACTATACCATAGCTTACACCCTATGTATGGGTCGGAGGGCTAAGCCCCTTACCAACAACTTCACAGAAAACAGTGTGGAGGTCAGTTTACCTTCAGGTCCCAGCTTACTCCTGTCTGGCTAAGAAGAGAGGGAAGAGTCCAAGTTTAGGCATGCTGTCTTCAGTGGTCAAGGTTGCATCCCTGGAACTCTGCAATAATTGCTGCAAGCTTTTTAAAGGCCTCAAATGAGACAGTTGAGCAGGCCAATTATAAGAGCCTGCTGGTTTAAACCTGCTTAATGCTTTCTCAGGTTTTGAAATTAGGTTGCCCTTTACATTATAATGTGATGGGGATCCACCCTGTGACAAATATCCTTTCTAAAATACTAATCTAGTTCCATGTGGTAGGACAAGGTTACCCAATACAAAAAAGTACTTACTATTTTATTTTTAAGTACTGGAGTGCTGTTGAGGTATAACTAAAAAAGCTAAAAGCAAAAAACAAGACTAACACCTCCAAATTCAATGAAACAAAAACATTTATCTTTATTAACACATTATTAATTATTTAATGCTGTATAAAATCATGCATGTGATAGATTTAACTAAGAGGACATAGTAACAAATAATTAAATTAGAAGTTTGGACTTGCCTGAACTTTCACGTGGTGGGCAAGGCAAGCTTGTCATACTGTAGACACAATATGTCACAAAAATTCAAATTTAAATGGATTTTAGAAATATTTTAAAGATTGTTCAACCTATTATGCAGCACAATATAAGTAATAAAGAATGGTTAATAGTGATGAAATATTGTGATTTAGGGAATGTGAATGTATGTTGATCTTGTGTTTTTTTCTTTTAACTTTTTTGATTATAAAAAGTATAATACATTTTAAGTACTTTTTATATTGGTTGACCTTATTATAACACTAAATTAAATAACTTATGAAAGTGAAAATATTCGTGAAATAAATCCATCTGAAACACCAAATACCTATATACTGAAAACTTGACCATTTTGAACTTAAGACTTATATGTAGTGTTCACTTTATCTGAAAGATTTAGTTACATATTTCCATAGTATATGTCGTTGAAAAAAAGACGTCAATCAATTTCAATCTATTCCAAAATTTAGATGACAGATACTTTATCCTATATTTGCCTTTAGACAAACAAAAAACTAGTGAAACATCATCAAATGATGTCTCATAAGAGGAATAATAAATTCCTTCCCAAATAATGTAAATTAGATTTCTCACTGGATGAACATTCTTCCCATGTTTACTTATTTGGTATATCCCTAATATATCTTTCCTTTCTAAAAGATGTCCAAACCTTTTTTCTAGATATATATCTAGATATAGGTATCTGCCATCATAGTCTCCATGGGTAATGAATTCCACATTTTAACTGCCCTTACTGTAAAGAACCCTTTCCTTTGTTGCTGGTTCAATCTCCTTTCCACCAGCTTTAAGATATGACCCTGTGTCATTTGTACTGCCCTTGGGATGAATAGTTCTTTTGAAAGCTCCTTGTATTGTCCCTAAATATATGTGTATATATGCAGTGGTCATCATATCCCCTCTTAGATGATTATTTTCTAATGTAAAGAAATGTAAATTGGCTTGCCTCTCCTTAGAAGTTGATTTTCCATCCTACTGTATTTATTAATTTGGTGGCTCCTCTCTGTATCTTTTCTAGTTCCATAATGTATGCTTTATGGAGTGGGGCAAAAAACTGTACTCCATTTTCAATGTGTGGTCTTACTAATGCTATATATAGTGGCATACTTTTGCTTACTTTCCTTCCATCCATTTCCCGTTTAGTGCAAGATAAGATCTTATTTGCTTTTGGTGTTACGGTCAAACTGCTTTTATGCATTTGGGAGCATGTGAGTTTGTTCTTGCATTGTTATGTCTGTTTTATCAGTGTAGCCCCTGTAAATAAGAGCGGGCTACTTATCCTTCTCCTACTGGAGTAAGCCCTGGTAAGGGCAGGCGCCAGTAGTAACCATGGGTTTTCCCCCTTCAAGCCCTGCCTGGAGTGATGGAGGCGGGCCCCCTGACTGTGCAGGCCTAGACAGAGGGGAGGTCCTGCTGACATCATCAGGGGCAGGGCTGACTCTATTTAGTGGCCAGTTCCTGTCAGTGACAGTTAGTCTTGTTCTTGTCTGTCCTGGGAGTTGGAAGAGTAGTTCTATGCTGTCCTAGGAGCAGAGGAGAGTTTGGAGTGTGAGCAGAGCTAGAGTGGACCAATGCCCTCACCCTGCTGGAGGGGGTGAGGGGAGAGATCTAGCCTCACCCATAGGGCCTACCCTGGGGTGAAGGCAGGGGTATTGCAGACCCACCAGGCCATCCTGCTGGAGAACAGCCTGGAGGAGAGGAGAGGAGGAGAGAGGCCTGTACATATCTAAAGTGCGGGATATTTATGAACTGCTGTGTGCTGCTGCTGTGTGCTGCCAAGGATAAGCTGTACAAGTATAATAAAGAGACACTGCTTCTATTTTACCAAGAGACTGTGTGTTTGTGATCTGGAGCATTCACCCTGGGACCAGGGTTCTTCTCTGGGGCTTAGAGAGAATGGAGGCGCTGCACCGTTGCTAAAGAATGAAGGCCATTACCCCAGAAGCCTGGCCCTGTTGTCCCCAATACCAATGCGGGAGACTCAGGCCCTCCTGTTCCAAGCAGGTACGCACCAACCAAGTACACGTAGCCAGCCTCAGTACACCCTAGATAGCCATCTGTGTCTGGGGGGGGGGGTGGAACATGGGTTACATTTACATAAAGATGCATTTGCACTATAGTGTATGTTCTGCATTTCTCTCTCACATACATCACGGACCTCTAAACTACAACACAGCATACTGTACCTCCCAGATAAAGTCATCACTTGGTACTGTAATAAAACTCTTGCTTTTTTCTCACAGCATGTGAGTTGAACATCTACAGATTTTATCCACATGTTATGCTATATTGTGTAACTGTGGTGTACTATGTTTTTTCTCTTTATTTCACATGTAGCTTGAGCCACGTTTGTGCTTTGATACTGCTGCTATTCTATCCTGTGAATTGTTGGAAACATCCTGATTTGAGCTGCATCTATCCCAAGGTTATTTGTATTACTTGTCAAAGTATTTTTTGACACATTTAATATTTAATTATAGTCCTTGAGTGGACCTATATCATATTATATATTAATGAATTGCACATTTATTTTACCATTGATGATTGTTTTGCTCTCGTTCTGTTTTTTTTTTTCCCCATCACGGATTAACCTAAGTTTTCCCCATTTAATTTGTAAATCATCTGTTAATTCTTGTTTCCCAAATGCATAACTTTACATTTATCTGTATTAAACCTCATCTGCCATTTACCTGCACAAGTATCCAGTCTATTAGATGGAAAGAAATTACATGCTGCTCTTATTATACTACAGATGTAGCGGCCATAATTTTAGCAAATCACGTGGTGTATACCTCGGAATACCCATATGATGGCGTGCAATTTCTTCCAACCGTACCGCCTTAAGATGCGTGTTGACTCTGGTTTGTATCGGGTTCAGAAAATTGCATTTTTGTGCGGTCTGCAATACCGTTGAGAAACTCAAGTGGACGATCGCGAGTTGTCTTAAAAATCTAATAGCAATTCTATCAGTCTTTTATTGCCATACCGTTCTGCAAGTGTGTGTGTGTGTGTGTAATCTGTAGATTAACGTTACAAGTTCATACTGTATGGTGTACATGGGAAAGAAGTATTTTGTACCAATTAAGGGGCCTATGCAGTAAGCGTTCATAAGCCACTTATCAAGCACTTAACACCCAAAATGCCTACTGCTATTCAGTAAGCGGTGATAAGTGGGTGATAAAAGACTGAATTGCTCAAAAATAATTGGTCATAAAAAAAATCACAGAGGCAGCGGTAATAAGCCACTTATCACCACTTTTTGGCATGTTCATAAACTCGTGCAATTCTAGTAGCAGTGATTTGGCTATGAACGCCTATCACTGCTCTAGAATGGTGATTTTATCACAAAATTCTCATGCCAGAAAAAGTTGGCTTAAAGGTGTTGGAAACCTGCAGAGAAGCGGCGAGATGGGACTTAGAAAAAAATGCATTTTTCCTGCATAGGATTGATGCCGGGTATCTCTAGAGCTGATATCCATTAATATTAGCACCAGAGACCCCTGGCATGAATCCTGTGCAATAAAATTGCATTTACAGTAAACTTCATTACCATAGTGGATAGCCTCAGGGACCCCCTACTTCCCAAGATACAGGCCCCGTTATGGGGGGCCAGTATCTCCTATGCATTTAAATGTCCGCATCACGTGACCATGGGAATAAAATGCATAGGAGATACCCCATAACGGGGCTTGTATCTCGGGAAGTAGGGGGTCCCTGAGGCTGAAACCAATGCATTCAGCTCAGGAAACCCCCTGTTCATCTAAACTATTAACAAAATTAAAATTTATACACATAAATGTCAGGCGATATTTGCACAGGGAGAGACGGCTCTCTCAGAGCAGCTCTCTCTGCAGCAGATACAACTCGCCAGGTAAGGCCTTTTCAGAGGGTCGTTCATCAGGTCACCGGCTTATCATCCGTTTTGTGAATTTTGCTATGACAGGTAATGAAGGCTTTCTGAATACCGTGATAGCAACGCTCATAAAAAGGGTAATTTAAATGGTCCGGTGATTTCTTTTATGAACCTTTAGTGCATGAGGCCCTAAGTGTTCTATTTGTACAGGATAATAAAGGGAAAAGTAGTACAAAAATAAAAAGTCGCTTCTTCTTCCGAATGTTAAATATTTTTTTCCGCTCATGCGTGTACAGTATGTCTCTGCTAAGAAACCCCAAAAATAAAAATGTAAATCTTTAATTCTATATGTATTATTTATTAATCAATACTTTCAACTTTTGCTACTGTAGGCTTGCTCTTCTTTTCATGCTGTTTTTATTTTCTGCGCATGCGTGTGTCTCATTGGAACCTCGTTGAAATGCATATGCGTGTCATCCCATTTAGGCGTATGCGTGTGTGTGTCTAATTAGAACCTTGTTGAAACGCATATGCGTCTAATCACATTTAGGCGCATGCATGTATCTCATTGGAACCTTGTTGAAACGCATATGCGTGTCATCAAATTTAGGCGCTTGCACGGTGTGTGTCTCGTTGGAAGCTTGTTGAAATGCTTTGGCGAGAATGACTTTTCATTCAATGTGAATTTCAAGTCTTGAAAAAAAACAGACCTTTTTTTGTTTTGTTTCTCGACATAGGCTTGCATAACAATTTTTGCTATTCTTAGAATCAATCACTAGCTTTTAAATTCTACACTACAGTCATGTATACTGTACTTTATGAGGTGGGTGTCATACTGTAATTTTTATTTGGTGGTGTGGGGTTCAAAACATTCTGATGACCTGTTCAGTTCAAAAGATTTCTTTGAACTAATAAACACACACACACACACACTAATTTAAAGAAGGAACCATTTTATTTCTACAGGATAATCATGGAAAAAATAATAATTCTTCTTCCAAATTTACAATCTTGTCTTTATCTTCTTGTACTGGCTGCAGTGCATTCTGTAGTTCTTTTGTCATTGAGAGAGTGAGGGGGGTTGGTTGTAGTGTAAATTACTGACTGTTATTACCGTATACACACAGTATAATACTTTTACACATGTCCCCCTCCCCTTCCTGTAGTGCTGCAGCTCTGAAAAGAAAAGACAAAATAGTGCATTAAAGTGCATTAAAGGCATTGAGTATTTCACAATATGGGACAATAACTACTGTCCAACTATACACAGTATAACTATAACAAGTTATGGATTGGAGCACTGTGTCTTACTGGACAGTATTGGGGGGATGGGGGTGGGGAATTCCTGCACTGTATCGATTCTGCACTAACTATATACTGTATAACTATAACTATACTACTGTGTGTATGTATTGTATGTATGTATGTGTAGCCCATCTCCCCCCCCCCCCCCGGTCACAGATTGAACCCCTAGGGTGTAATGAGGACTGGCTACATGTCTGTGGGTGGTGCATACCTGCTGGTAACAGGAGGGCCTGAGTCTCCCGCGATGGTATGGGGGACAACAGGAACAGGCTTCTGGGGTTAGTGCCTTCATCTTCTAGCAACGGTGCAGCGCCTCCATCTCTGGCGAGCCCTATAGGGGTAGGGTGAAATCCTCCCAGAGAAGCCCCCACAATAGGGCGAGAGATTTCAGTCTCAGTCTCTTTGTAAAAAGTATTGTCTCTTTATTGTACACAGCTCTCAGCAGCAGCAGATCATACACAATGGTCTCTTCCTCTTTCTCCTCCAGACTGTACCCCTTCAGGATGGGCTGTCTGGGGCTCTCACTATCCCCGCCACCACCCCAAGGGGCAGACCCTCAGGGTGGGTGCTAGCTCTCCCTCACCCTATAGGTAGGGTGAGAGGCATTGGTCCACCATTGTTCTATCAACTCTACTCAGGCTGGCCTGAGCTCCTCCACATGTAGAGCCTGTCTCTCCTGTAGCTCATTCCTCCTGATCCCAGGCCAGAACTCTCTCTCCTCACTCCCAAGACAGAACTCACTCTCTCACTACTGCCATTGACAGGATCATGCAACTAAATTTAGACAGCCCCACCCATCATGATGTCAGCAGGCCCCTCCCCTGTGTCTCTTGCCTTCCACACAGAGTCAGGGGGCCTACCTCCACTAATCAAGGCAGGGCTTGAAGCGGGGGAAACCCATGATAACTACTGGCGGCCTGCACTTAGCAGGACTTACACCAGTAGGAGGATAGATATATAGCCCTATTTTTTACCAGGGCTACATATGTATGTATGTGCAATACTTACCTGTATCATACTTACTGTACCTGTACTTACCTTACTACAGTACAGTACCATACTACATTCCGGTGGCCTGCCCATTACGCTGTAAAAGAAGGGGCAACACGGTAGCTATATAATCTATATATTTATTGTTCCAGAAACTCAGTATTCCTTTTGCCAATTCATCCTTTTTGGACGATTTCACAACTTTTCTGATATGATCCTTCATCTATGCCATTCAAATTCGATGGGATTCAAATCTGGTGATCTGGAATTGGAGGGGGGAAAAAGGTGAATTAGTTAAAGAGATATAAACAGTGTAAAACAATGAGAAACAGTTACCATACAGTACACTGGAGAACTTACTCCGGTGGCATCTTTACCCAGTTGATACCGCTCGCAAGCATATGGGCAGAAGACGCCGTGTTTTTCAGGTCATTGTCCTGGAAGAAATGGTGACCAGATGGGAAATCATGCCTAATGTATTCAACAATCTTGGGGACAATTTGCTCTTGGAAAAATACTTTATCCATGATTCCTGGAACAAGAAAAGAAAAAAGAAAAAAGAAAAAAGACACATGTACCAAATACTGTACACTACAGTTGTACAGTGCATAAGGCCACAGCATGTGACTTTGTGCATTATTCTACATTCAAAGATGATGATGCATCCTGGTCCATGTCTAGAGATTGCACCCCACACTTGCATCTTCACTGGGTGTTTGGGACGCGGCTTCAGAGATAGGCGTCCTTTTTGGTGGAATGCAAATGTGGCAAATCTCTCAAGAGCTACAGTTGTCTCGTCAGTAAAGATGAAAGTCACTACAGCAAAGAACCTTTACTCCTTCCCCTGACGTAGTATGCAGAGACATACGAAACATACGTAGGGTTTTACGACGTCACGGCGGTGGCGTCAACGTGGGAGGTGGCTTGAATCAGCTTCGTTCCTTCCCGGAAGTATCCTGCTACCAGGACCATAACAAAACAGTCGTATAAAGGCGTTCTTTACCTCATTACTCAGCATAGAGCAAAGTTTTGCTCCCTACCATTATCTAAACCATACCTACTGGTTAATGTCTGTGCTAGGCTATTTTTATATGGTGATTATGCACTATTCCTAGAGATGTCTTATTCGGTTACATAGCGACCACAACTAGGTTACATCACGCAAGTTATATATTGCCACACAACTTAGCACTTCTGGATCCAGTGCAGCCAGGATCATTCACCGGGCAAGAAACAAAAGCAGACATTTACTCTGCGTGGACTTTGTTATCTTTTAAACTTCAGATAAGTAATTGAGGAATATACACAAGTCATGTTCCCCGGGCTGATAAAGGATGACAGTTTGTACAGGATCAAAAATTCCTTGGCCAAGATCAGCGGGACTTGGAAGCGAGGTGTGCTGATACCGGAGACGGTTGATGTCAGCGGGAAGTGCCTGCCCTTGTGAATTCATCACGTTACACTGCGCATATCCTACTTAAGTCTTGTAAGTAGGATTCCAATTTTTGTTTGCCACCGTGAGGAGAGGAGATGTTTTTAATCATTTTTAATAAATGTATTTTTGTTCATCTCACCATCTTGCCGAAATTTTCATTAGAGAACTCACCATCCCCTAATATTTCATAGCCCTTGCTATTGTGTTACAGTATTATACTATGTATTTTTGTTTCCCTTTCTCTTTAATGTGCTGATATCCACCCACCCATCTCTAATTTTATGTGCTGATATCCACCCACCCATCTCTAATTGGATCCAAGTAACTTTGGACTTTGATATTCATTCACTATGGACACCTAATCAAGGACTTATATCACTGGTACCATTTAATTGTTACATAATTTGATGATTTATGACGTTTTGATGCACATTTAAGTTTTGATTATTGGCGCCGTTAGGTAACATTCTCTTTCCATTCCTTGGTTTCTCTCACAATATATATATATATATATATATATATATATATATATATATATATATATATATATATATATATATAACAAAAAGCAGCAGCCAGCACTCCAAGCAACAAATGTAAAGTCAAGGTGCATGCTCCATAGAAATCAATATAGAAACCCTGTCTTCCCATAAGAAAAGGCACAAAAGCAGCAACACTCAGATAAAGCAAAAAGACATGTATTAGCAGTTACAAAACAGCACACTATAAACCCAACGTTTCGGTCCTAGGCAGGACCTTCCTCAGGGGGGTGCTACCAGACAATGACACCCAGAGAACATATATACCCCATAGTTCACCATGTGAGGACAATTAGAGGCAGCTAATTGTACAATCCTGGAGCTCCACGAGTGCAATCAGTGTATGAGGTAGAACGGCGGCCATCTTGGAAATCATGAGACAGAGCAATGTATGCTATCTCACATGGGCAGATGAGTACAGGCTCCCCCGGTGGACAAAAAAATCCTAGCGTCCAATGTTGCTAGGAAACGCATGTGTGGCGTCATAAAGTCCTGGGAAGTCAGCTCAAAGTAAAGTTGCGCATGTGCAAGGCTCTGTGACAGCACCAGAGTGTCACGCCGATCTGGTACCCCATTCAGTGTCAATTGCATCAGTGTGGCTGCTCCCTAAAGAAAATGACAGTGAAGGAACAAGTGAATCAACACATAAGGGGAATAAAAACAATTTCCAGAGTTGAGGGTGACTGTTTAGATGGCAAGGGGAAGGAGGGCAAGGGGAGGGAAGGATAACAAGGGAAAGGAGGAGGTAGAGCAAAAACATGCATATAAATTAGGCAATTGTAAATGGCATACTGGTTAAATATTAATATTCAGTACTGCACCATTGGGGAACAATAATGCAAAGTCCCGGCAATGGAAACCTAATTATGAGCTTCTATGCATTAATGAAGAGAAAAGGACACAGAACAATAATTCAAAAGATGCAATCACAAAAAACATCCTAATTTGAAATCTTCATTTAGTCCTCGCGGAGCCATTGTGTTCAGTTCAAAAATCATGCGAGTTTCAAGTTGTAACAGCAATTTGCCCCTGTCTCCTCCACGGGGGCCAGCATGTGCTTGCATGATGGGCATGCATCGTAGCGTTGCCAAGCTATGCTTGTGATCTTTAAAATGTCTCGCTACCGGTTGCAGTTTGAGATCCTCATTATTCGTACTGTCAAGTAATGCCTTCCTAATGCTTTATCTGAGTGTTGCTGCTTTTGTGCCTTTTCTTATGGGAAGACAGGGTTTCTATATTGATTTCTACGGAGCATGCACCTTGACTTTACATTTGTTGCTTGGAGTGCTGGCTGCTGCTTTTTGTTGTACATATATATATGAGCTGAGCACCCTGATTTGTGTTTTGCTCACTGAGTTGTGGTGCAGTCTGACTCAGTGACTATATTGTGGTTCTTACTGCTTAATATATTTCTAGATAGATATCATAGAGATTGTATGTTATGGAAGAATTTCCAGATGTGGGGGGTCTGTTTTCATCTATATCAGATACTTTGTGTTATAGCGAGACTGATATTTCTAGGATCAGGTATACAGATTCGATAGAGGAAATTTTTGGCACAGAAAAAGTTTCTGATATTTTTAATGATTTGCTTAAACTGAGCAAGAGGGAAGTTGATTTTTTCCTTCATGGTGCAACCCTCTCTCACTATCACCGTGAGAAACTGTTACCAAGAGGGTTCCGCATTAAGAATCAGCCAACTATTGGACGTTCTGATCCAGAATTTTGTAAACGCTGGATCAGTATTCTCAATAAATGTTCATTGGATCTGATAATATTGGTCATTGAACAATCTACTAAAGAATTGAACCGCATTAGAGCTGAGATTGCCACCATTAAAACAAAAAATGATCGTGCCCTGACCGCTGACAAAGAGGTTAATTGGACTGACAAACTACAAGTAGCAGTCGACGCCTATAGAGAAAGCCTCATCACATACAAACGTGAGAAACTGAAACAAGTTACCACAGACTATAAGGAACGGCACGTCTATAAATGGTTGTTGGGCATCAGTGAGACGATTCCAGGGAGACCAGGCCAAAGACGGAAGAACACAAGGGGAAGACGCGCAGGCACCACGGGGAGTGCGTACAACACTAGTGATACTGATCACTCGGACAACCAAGATACTGCTCGCACGGATCCTTTTTTAGGACAAGGGGGTGTAATACATCAGAAACCCCCACCCCACGACCCAGACGCTGGCGAAAGACCCGCAGGGGCGGCGGCCGCAGCAACAAGATTTCTTCCAAGGCAATCAAAGGACAGAGGGGTCCAGAAGGCCAAGAAGTGAAGGACGTAGTGTATAACATCTCATCCTACATGTTAACACCATCGGAAAAGAGTGTCCTTGAAAAGGGCTTATCGTTTGTGCCAACACATACACTGGACCCATTTGACTGGGAGGTAGATCTATACAGGCTCAATAGACGCCTTCGCTTGAAGGACTTCTTCTGCAGATATCAGCGAAACGACTCTACGCTTAATGAAGAAAATCGTACAACACAACCTTTCAAACAGGTGAGCTCTTTTGACCCCCAGGTTCATAATCCCAACATCATGACATTCATTAGTCTGGTGGAAGCGGATACTAGGGATGCTGTTAAAAATCAAAAAATAAGCTTTTTTAACCTCACCAAAGAGGAGCACCTTGCAATCAAGTCACTTAAGGATAATACAGCAATCATTATCAAGTCAGCGGACAAAGGGGGGGGCATGGTTGTGATGGACTATGAACAATATAGAGCAGAAATAATGCGGCAACTTAATGTATGCTTGCATTACAAAGCACTGAAAGGTGATCCCACCCACATTTATAAAAAAGAGATTGATACCATTATACAACTTGGCATTAACAATAGGTGGATATCGGAGGAAACAGGGAAATTCTTAACACAGGAATTCCCGATCACTCCAGTGATATACATTTTACCCAAAGTGCATAAATCTTTGACCTCTCCACCAGGGAGACCCATCATTGCGGCGATGGGCTCCCTATGTCACCCCCTCTCTCAGTATATTGACTTTCATCTACAGCCGATTGTGGTCAGTACGCCAAGCTATATAAAAGACACCACTGACTTTATCAATAAATTGGACGCCTTGGATTTTGACCTTACTAACTGCCTCCTGGGCACATTGGACGTTTCGAGCCTTTATACGAATATTGGGCATGCTGAGGGTATGGAAGCAGTAAAGGATCATCTAGACAAATTCATTGGCTATACTGGTCCGCCAATAGAATTTTTACTTCTGCTTATAGACATTGTGCTCCATAAGAATTTTTTCAAATTCGAGAAAAAATTCTTTCTACAATGTATGGGCACAGCGATGGGGTCTAACATGGCCCCATCGTATGCCAATCTGTTTATGTCCCAATATGAACAAACCCATATCCTGTATGATACCCCATATGCTAATAATATCAGGACATATATGAGATATATTGACGATCTGTTCCTGATATGGGATGGCTCTGAAGCAGACCTGTTGCAATTTTTGGAATACCTGAATTCTATTCCGTCAAACATAAGATTTACCCTCAACTACAGCAATGAGCAGATCGTTTTTCTTGACACTGTTGTTTACAAGGGACCTACCCGGCTGCTGACGAAGATTCATCATAAAGCAACGGACAGAAATACCCTACTTCTGGCCAGTAGTCACCACCCTGATGCTCTGAAGAAGGGGTTGCCGTATTCTCAATTTCTTAGGGTCTTGAGGATCACCAGTAGGAGTGACGAGTGTGAGGAAGCGCTACAGTGTATGACACACAGGTTCCTTGCAAGAGGTTATAACCACAAAGAGGTCAAAGAGGCCTTAGCCAAGGCAAGAAGGTTTTCCCGTGATCAACTCCTCAAACCAACCATCCAAACCAGCACTTCAGATCGTTTTGGGATTAATACCACTTTTAGTACTTCATCATGTACTATTCGTAGAAGTATCACGAAACACTGGCACATCTTGGAAAACGACAAAAGAATTGGGAAAACCTTCACCAAACCACCATTATTCTGTTAAAGCAGGGGCCGAAACATAGGTGACCTATTGACACAGGCAGATCCGGTATCCAAGTATGCCAGCCCTACGAATTGGCTCTCCAAAACTCCCGGTGTACACAAATGTCATGGCTGTATAAACTGTCAACACATGATATTGGGGAAAAGCTTTGTCCATCCACACAGTGGAAAAGCCATTAAAATAAAGGATTACATGAACTGTGAGAGTAAATTCGTTGTATACATCATCCGGTGTCCATGTGACCTGTATTATATTGGTAAAACCACACGTATGTTGAAGGAGCGTATGAGCTTGCACCGCTCCTCCATCAGGAAGGCATTACTTGACAGTACGAATAATGAGGATCTCAAACTGCAACCGGTAGCGAGACATTTTAAAGATCACAAGCATAGCTTGGCAACGCTACGATGCATGCCCATCATGCAAGCACATGCTGGCCCCCGTGGAGGAGACAGGGGCAAATTGCTGTTACAACTTGAAACTCGCATGATTTTTGAACTGAACACAATGGCTCCGCGAGGACTAAATGAAGATTTCAAATTAGGATGTTTTTTGTGATTGCATCTTTTGAATTATTGTTCTGTGTCCTTTTCTCTTCATTAATGCATAGAAGCTCATAATTAGGTTTCCATTGCCGGGACTTTGCATTATTGTTCCCCAATGGTGCAGTACTGAATATTAATATTTAACCAGTATGCCATTTACAATTGCCTAATTTATATGCATGTTTTTGCTCTACCTCCTCCTTTCCCTTG
Source organism: Ascaphus truei (assembly GCF_040206685.1). NCBI lineage: Eukaryota > Metazoa > Chordata > Amphibia > Anura > Ascaphidae > Ascaphus > Ascaphus truei. The sequence goes on along the minus strand of NC_134483.1, from coordinate 190,119,390 downwards.
TTATCCTTCCCTCCCCTTGCCCTCCCTCCCCTTGCCATCTAAACAGTCACCCTCAACTCTGGAAATTGTTTTTATTCCCCTTATGTGTTGATTCACTTGTTCCTTCACTGTCATTTTCTTTAGGGAGCTGCCACACTGATGCAATTGACACTGAATGGGGTACCAGATCGGCGTGACACTCTGGTGCTGTCACAGAGCCTTGCACATGCGCAACTTTACTTTGAGCTGACTTCCCAGGACTTTATGACGCCACACATGCGTTTCCTAGCAACATTGGATGCTAGGATTTTTTTGGTCCACCGGGGGAGCCTGTACTCATCTGCCCATGTGAGATAGCATACATTGCTCTGTCTCCTGATTTCCAAGATGGCCGCCGTACTACCTCATACACTGATTGCACTCGTGGAGCTCCAGGATTGTACAATTAGCTGCCTCTAATTGTCCTCACATGGTGAACTATGGGGTATATATGTTCTCTGGGTGTCATTGTCTGGTAGCACCCCCCTGAGGAAGGTCCTGCCTAGGACCGAAACGTTGGGTTTATAGTGTGCTGTTTTGTAACTGCTAATACATGTCTTTTTGCTTTATCTGAGTGTTGCTGCTTTTGTGCCTTTTCTTATGGGAAGACAGGGTTTCTATATATATATATATATATATATATATAAAATAGATCTCTCTCTCTCTCTCTTCTCTCTCTCTCTCTCTCTCTCTCTCTCTCTCTCTCTCTCTCTCTCTCTCTCTCTCTCTCTCTCTCTCTCTCTCTCTCTCTCTCTCTCTCTCTCTCTCTCTCTCTCTCTCTCTCTTTATATATATATATATATATATATATATATATATATATATATCATCTGTAAATATTACTGTATGTTGCTATATGCTTTACTGTGGAGAATTTTTGTCACTTTTTTACCCACCATAACCTTAATAATTGTGGAATATATATATATATATATATATATATATATATATATATATATATATATATATATATAATTGAGTAGCGCCACTTGTGAAACAGTGTGATATTTAAATCATTATGATTATATGTTGTAATACATACAATTAGTGTAGAAAAATGAATCTAAAAATAGTGCCTATACTAAGAAAATTCCTATTGGTGATATAGATAATACAAAAAAAAAAACTGAAGAATTACACTTGAAAAAATGTTAATACATGTGAAAAAATAAATAGAAATAGAACAAAACATGTGCAAAAGTCCAACCCTTAGTTGAGTCCTGAAATGTTCAAATAGGGATTGATTGAATGTCCAGGGGTCCAAGGCTGCTCTCAGATGGAAGAACCAGTTCCAGCAGAAATCTATAGAAACAAAAAAACAAAGCGCGCACGTCCCATAGCGTAAAAAAGTACATTTAATGTTAAAAAAAGGATTGGGAGAGGGATTAAGAACACTCACAAAAATATTAGTAATTCAAGCAATTTGTGATAATAATCACCGCCAACAAGGTAACACCGTGCTGGATCACACCAACAGATAAAATCAAAATTCCTGTTCGGTTCACCAGTATAAGTTCATCTTCTGATAGATGCACAGAAATTACTCCGTGTCTCTGCTTGGGATACAGTCTACGAGCAAACACAACCTCAATCCAGCTCCATGCACGCTCCGGCCGTAATGCGTGCACTTGTGTGATGATGTAATGTCGCAATTACGTACCCTGACGCGTTTCGTCACACTTCGGCGACTTTTTCAAAGGGAAGATTCCATTTTATATATATATATATATATATATATATATAATCAAAAAATAAATAGATGATACCGTTCTGTGGCTAACGAAATGCTTTTATTTGTGCGAGCTTTCGAGATACACTGATCTCTTCTTCCGGCGATGTTACAATGAATGAAGCATTTTAACATCGCCGGAAGAAGAGATCAGTGTATCTCGAAAGCTCGCACAAATAAAAGCATTTCGTTAGCCACAGAACGGTATTATCTATTTATTTTTTGATTATTGAAGCTCGGCTAACACGGTACTGATACCTCTACATGTATATATATATATATATATATATATATATATATATATATATATATATATATATATATATTGCATTTTGGCACAGAATCAGCGGTTCCTACCAGTATATGGGTTACATGTGTTGCATTTGTTAATGTTAGTTTGTCCAACATTATTTTAAGCTATTGATAACATTAAAGTTTGATTTTAATTAATTAATCATCTCATTTAACTAGGAGTGCTATAATAGGGGCTTCTTTTTTCCTTGTTATTTTACGACAGATTTAGGGCTAGAGGATACAGCTCTAATTGCATTAAAAAAAGCCCACCATAGGGCGAAGTATACTGCCCGCCCCATCCTGTTGAATTACAAACCCCTCCCCCCACTGATAAGATAATCAGACCAATAGACACCTTTAATAATCAGTGGTGGCACATCCACACGGTGCTCCAACGACATTGGTATGTCCTTCTGGCGGATCAAGACCTATGTGAGGTTCTGATTACGAAACCATCTGTAATTAGCAGAAGAACCAGCAATCTCAAAGATCTTTTGGTGCACAGTCACTATGAATGGGAGGACAAATCAACATGGCTGGAGAGGAGGCAGAATTGCAATTATAAATGCCAGGGATGCAGGGCATGCCAGTACATGCAGATTACCAAAAAGTGTGGCAATTGGGATGATTCAAGAATCAGAAATATGACAAACTTTACAAATTGCTGAACTACTGGCATGATCTATCAAATGGTATGTGTCTGTAATAACAAGTACATTTGCAAGACTTTTTGCCAATTAAGGCGAAGAGTTTTAGAAGATGTTGGGGACATTAAGAACAACAGAGACACACCCTTGGCGAGACACATCAATTCACATCATAATGGTGACCTTGTGGGGTTCCGATTCAAAGAAATAGATTATATTCCAGAAAACATCAGGAAAGGCAATTGGAACAATGAATTGTTTAAACGTGAATCCAAATGGATCTATACGCTAGGAACCCTTTCCCCACAGGGCATCAATGAGGGATTTGTGCTCTCACCGTATATTTAATATAGTGTCCCTCAATATCATTCTAATTACTTTTCTTAACATACTTACCTTATTATGACTAGCCTTTACTATTCATGTAACATTCATTTAATACAGTGTACAGTATACCACTTGCCACAGTATCACCTCAGATGTGTTACCATCGGATACATCATGGGGACTTTCTGCCTCTACAGCTCTGAGACCAACATCTTCTTATTTACTCAGCTGTTTGTGTCATTATACAATATCCACTGTCTCCCAATGATGTCATCGGTACATACACATAGTATTACTAATCCATCATATATGTTCCCTTTACTGTGAACATTAGTAACATCAGCCTTTCTGTGTTTATAACTAACCTTCACATCACAACTTTATTTAGCCATTCTCCGCATGAGGAGACAACTGGCAATTTGCTGCTATGACGTAAACATCACTGTAGCAACGGAGGGGTTTATAAATTCTACTCTCTCCTAGGGGCGTTGCCACCTTGATAAAGTCATATGGGAACACGAAACAGCAGTTAGTGTGCTACTTCATAAAGTTTAACATCTGTCATGTGATCCTGGAAGTGGCGCTGAACACAGTAGCCGGCTTACTAGCGTTTCGTGATATGCGGACTCCCCCTGAGCTCTGCAAGGGAGATATGCATTAGATTTATTTGTATTTCATCTCCATCTGGTAGCTGTTTGTTGTTTACTGCTTGTTCAAGATGCGGGCTCTCCCTGAGCTTTGCAAGGGAGATTTGTATAAGATTTATCAGTACTTTATCCCCATATAGTAGCTACTCGCCACTCATCACCATTGCAGCATTAGAAACGTAGTTGTTAGAATCACGCGTCTATTCTGTAGTGTGATCGGTATCCTACCTACTGGTCGGGTTATCCTTCGGTTCATGCGCACCTAGTGGGCGGTAAGCTTAATCTAATTGGGTTGAGTGACTCACCAAACGCTTCATGACCTAAGTGAGTACACATGCAGATTGACTCTGAGCACGGCGGCACAAGCCATAGATTTTACATGCCCATGCAATCATAAGAGACATCTCAGCTCTGGTTCAGGCTCTTTTGCATAAACACACACTTGCAAACCCTCCCTTATCAACCATTAGATTCTAACCTTATATATGTCAGCTCAGTACATTGATGAGTTAGAACAACAGGTAGTCCTAGTTATCCAACATTTCACTTTACAACGAATGGCATATCCAACTCTTTATAATGCAACCCTAAGGGCTGTTTTTCGACGCTGGAATGCGTTATTCAACGCTCACTGCCACTGATTAACATGTGACTCACTTTACAACGGTTTCACTATCCAACGCAACTTCCAGAACAGATTCCGTTGGATAACCGAGGACTGCCTGTATAACATCTAACCAAGGGAATATTATCCTGCTGCTGACACAGTGGTAACTGACACATACCTTGTGGTTATGTTGCCAAGTTTATACTCCTATTCTATGCTACCAGCTACTATACCCTCTAATAATAATAATAATAATAGCATGTTCTAGTATAGCACTGCTTGTTTTACATAGCGCTTTACAGATACATTTTGCAGGCACAGGTCCCTGCCCCGTGGAGCTTACAATCTATGTTTTTGGTGCCTGAGGCACAGGGAGATAAAGTGACTTGCCCAAAGGTCACAAGGAGCTGACACCGGGAATTGAACTAGGCTCCCCTGCTTCAAACTCAGTGCCAGTCAGTGTCAGTGTCACTGAGCAGGGCTCTAAGGATACACTACTGGTGGGGTTCATACAACACTACCAGCTGTTACAACATTGCTACACAGTGTATTTACCAACTATGGAAAGTGCTTCATTGGCAACTAATACATTGTGTCCTTTGATCAGATTATATGTTCGAGTATTACCCATTAGTGTTCCTATCTAAGCCTACAAACAGCTCAGTATATTACATTGACTGAGTTAGAGTTCATTTATTTGGCAGACTTCGGTATTTGCATTCTGTCTTTTTTTTTTTTTACACAAGAGGCCATTCGAACCTCACTCTTATTCCATTAAGACTTTTTATATATACCTCCACCTTTTCTGTTAATCTACTGGGATTTACCTGGGTTTATTCTGAATTAGTGGTCTATTATAGACTACTGTATCTCAGATGAATTATGTTCAAGTCATTAGACTGTAACCACCAGGAATATAACCTTGTTATTCTCACATTTTGAGAAATGTAAAGTTAATGAGCTACATTCTGCTATCAGCCACCAATCATATATACCTGTTAGTATTGGTGTCATTTATTTGATTTTATATATATATATATATATATACACCCTTGTGTACTTTGGCACAGGATCAGTATATGAGTATCATGTGTTGCGTTTGTTTGTCCACCATTATTTTAAGCTATTTATACCCATTAAATGTGGTTTTAATTAATTAATCATCTCATTTATTAGGAGTGCTATAATAGGGGCCTCTTTTTTACTTGTTCTCTTACAAGGTTCAGTTTATGGGAATGATATATAGAAGATGCTCCATCTATATGTTGGAACTGCTAGTAGACAAGTTAAATCTATTTGATGCATGAATACTTTACATCCTTAATTAGTTTTTTTGGAACAACAAGTCAATCATTCTTCTTTTTTTTAGGACAAAGCACTACTGGAGACTTGCAAGCTCAGGTAAGAAAACATAAATTGTACTTTTTCAAGGCAGTTTTACCACTGGCAGAAATCTGCTTTCCATGAGGATCAATATTACTAAATAATTAATGACATCATACAATATATAATATTTTTTAGACATAAACAATATAGTCATATGACACCTAACAATACATGTGAAACCGTGCTGGGTTCATACAAAGTATGGCAATTAGAATAAAAAAAAATATGTTGAATTACAAACACTATTTGCAGCTGTAAAGTAAAATTATCTTTATTGATGTGTATTTAAAAGATGAAAGTCCCGATACTCTTGAGTGAACAAATTACTTCACTCAAATGCATTTAATTATACGAGAGATATCTAGTCACTCTTTCTGCTTCTAAAACATATCTGTGTGACTTGTTGTAGTCTCATTTTAAGAGCAATAAGCAGATGCATTTAAAATCATTAAAAAAAATTATCCTTGAGGAACAGATGGCCCTAATGCAAATGTGAAGTATCTTGCAATTTGAGCACTATAAATTGAAATTGATTTTAGGATTTCCTTTACGTGTGGCCTTGCATTTTCTAGCCTAGGGAAAGTAATTGCTATTTCTGACAGAGAATCCAGATAGCATTTTTACGGTTCAAGAATGTCAGTTAATCTCTTCACTACTTGAGCTGCATAGCCGTGGCTGCACAGCAGCAGTTAGCCTATCTTTTTTTTTTTTTTATGAAGTCTAAATTCCATGATATTAGCTACACTATGCACGATATACAGGACTGGTGTGAATGGAAAAAGTTGAATTGGTCATTAAGTGAATTGATTTTATTGTCTACTTGTTTCCTCTAGAAGCACCAACATGCTGTGAGCCACTTTTTACTGATAACCCTTTCTATATGTAATGCTCAACTACACTTTTTCAAGTGGTCTCAACTGTTTCTTATATGGAGATTTACGAATGTCTTAAACATAGATTTCCTAAATGTTTCTTTTTTTGTTTCTTCATTTTCACAGTTTTGCAAACAATTTAGCATGGAGCCCACGATGATGCCATACTCACATGATGCCACGATGATGCCACGACGATGCCATACTGATCGACTTAGCAAAGTCTTTTTCTAAGTTCTGCCTGTGTTATCTGCCTGAAGTCTGTAACAGCTGCACTGAGAGAGCTGCATCTCCCTGCACAGCTCTTACAGGTGATCACACTGTTTTTATTTTATTAACATATTACTGAAGTAGGGGGTATCTGGGCCTGACCCCCAATAATTTTAGGTCCGGGGACCTCCTGCTTCCTTGGGTAGAGGCCTCGGTAGGGGGTACCGGTATCTCAGTGAGGTTTGAATGTCCCTGTCACGTGACACAGGAGAATTAAACCTGACAGAGATACCGGTAACCCATACTGGTCGGTGCCTTTAGCCCAGGAAACATGGGTCCCAGGATTTGAAATTAATGTGGTTCAGATCCAGACACCCGCTGCTTCAATACGGTGTTAATACATTTTAAATGAAAACAGAGCTTCAATAACGGAAATGAAGGGGTTAACTGCAACTACCTGGTATGCTGGTGGTAGAGGGGTTTGGTGAAGGTTGTAGTTGCCCCAGAGAGGGTTTTTGGGCCTCGGGGGAGGTATTAACCCCTCCCTTAACTTAGCAGAGGCCTAACCACCCTCCCCGAGACAACAACCCCTTCACCCACACCCTCAACCACCAATACCACACAGGAATAGGCAAAATTCTACTTGCCAAAGATGGCTAATTGCACTTTTCCAATTTCAAATAATCATTACAGCGCAATACAATAAAATACATTACTATAAAAAATACATTACAATAAAAAAAATACTCTAGCCATTTAATAAATTGATTGTAACTTTTTAAATCTATGCCAACGGGTAACAGAGAGCCACATTGGCAAGCAGTGCCACCCAACAACCCCCCTCTCCTCACCCCCCACTCCCCCAAAACACACACTGTAATGGGCAAAAGGCCTGTTATCCGAATCATATCCATTGAAAATAAAACATTAGCCAGCCAACAAATAGTAAATTCAAGTTGTAAATAAAAGTTGTACTTAGCCCTGCCATATTCAGCTTTCTCGTTCTCCGCAGGCAGCAACATAACAAAAAACTAACTACTGGCCACTAACCCCTTAATTACCTTAGCGGTTGTTAACCGCTATGGTAATAAAAATGTTAACACTCCCTACCCCACTACCAACCCAGCAGCCCTAACCACTCTCCCAGAGCAACTACTCTACATCTCCCACACCCTCTATCCCCAACACCATACATACAAATGGGCAAAAGCACTAGTAGCCAAATATGGCTACTGGCAACGTTTGCCCATTTGTTTTCAAAACAAAATAAATACACAATAAAATCAAATTGACATAACAGTACAATACATTACACAGCAGGCAATAAACCCATTGATTGTCACTGTGATTATCTATGCCTATAATGGGGGTAAAGATAGCCACAATGGCAATGAATGGGCAACCTTTAAAAAAATACAGTACAATTACATAATGTGACGCTGCTCGTCTCAAATATGGAGGAGGACCCACAGGGCTGAGGTTGGAATGCAGAATAACCAACCAGAGCCCGGGGACAGAGTCCTGTAAGAGTATTCATTGTCATAAGCAAGAAGGGGTCAGGGCAGGTGGCAGAGGTGCAGAGTCCAGGCGACAAGCAAAGGTCAGGGCAGGCGAAGGCAGCGAGGTCGGTGTCACGGTCAAGGGTCAGCAATAGGGATTCCAAATAGGCAAAAGGGTAATGCGTGACAGCGAAGATCAAACGAAGCTGCAGCAAGCAGAACTTTGCTCAGCGACTCCCACCAGGAACTGCAGCATTATAAAGCAGACTGCCAGTACCCAAAATGGCCACAGTGAGCATAAAGGGTTGGAGAGACAGAAAACCTGGACCATAGTGAAAACCGGCACGGACTGAGCAGAATCCTTACATTAAAAAAAAAAAAGGTATCCAAAATATGCATTGATTATCAATGTGGTTATCTATACCCATGGGAATAGATAAAAACATTGCCAATCAGTGGGCAACCTCAAAACAAATGTACAATTAAATAAAATACAATCAATGTGTTTCTTACCTTTGCCAGGATGAAGTTTCATCCTCCGCATCCAACTGCTGCACCAACTCTTGCCCCACGATGCACTGATACAATTCAGATACAATATATCAGTTATGATACAAAGAAGTCCATCATCCACAGTTGCTTGCAGAGGAGGCCCTAGTGAGTAGTTCTTCTTTTTTCCAGCTTCTCTTCTTTATTTTCTTCTTTCTTGTCTTTAACAGGTTCAGGAGATGGTGATCTGCTGCCTTCTTATGGTCAAATGAGATGTGGCAGGCCTTATATAAGACCTGTCACGTCACATTTGACAGTCCAATTGTACATCCACCAATCCGATTGGTGGATGTACTATGTGATGGCTTCAATTTTTTTGCTGAAGTGATATCATCTTAAAGGGAGGGAAGCATATGCTATCTGATTGGCTCACTTCCCTCCCTATAATATGACGTCACAAAATTAAAAAAAGGGATGGCATCACAATCAGATTGTAGGATGTACAGATGCAACTGTCAGTTCTGGTCCAGCGTGTGAGGAAAATCCACAAGCATCTCGCAAACACTCTGCAACATAGTCCATATATGCTGTAATGGTCCATCAGATTAACAGAGTGGGGTCCCTGCGTTTGAATGGGAATTGAAGCCCGGTAGGATTCACACAGCGTGAGTACCATTAAAATGCAGAGACCCCCGCTGTGTTAATCTAATGGGCCATTACAGCGTCTATAGACTATGTTGAGGATTTTCCCCGACTTGTTCATTGAATTCCTCAGAATCTGGGCCAAAACCGACAGTTTCATCTTTACCATTGAACAGTCAAATGTGACGTCATATTTGACCCCAAGAAGTTAGCAGATCAACATCTCCCGGACCTGTTAATGACAAGAAAAAACAAAAGAAAGAAGAGAAGCAGAAAATACAGAAGAAAGGAGGTAGTTGCCCTGGGGAGGGTGGTTAGGCCTCATGGGTGGGTAGCGGGGGATGAAGGCGGGATAAACCTCTTAATTACCATAGTGGTTGCTAACAGCTAAGGGGATTAAGGGGTTAGTAGCCAGTAGTTGGTTTTTTTATTCTTATGTTTCTGTCCATGTAAGACACAGATGATGTGGAGGACCAGAGGGCCAAAGGTGAGGACTATGATGGCCTTCATCCTGGCAGGGGTAAGTACAACTTTAATTTACTCTATGCTGGCTAATGTTTTATTTTGAATGGGCAAATGTGCTATTATCAGATATGGATAAAATGAATTTTGCCCATTACAGAGTGTATTGGGAGAAGGCAGGAGGGGGGGGTGTGGGGCTGGGGGAAGAGGAGGAGGGGTTGTTGGTTACCATTGATTGCCAATGTTGTGATATGTGACCTGTTTCGGCCATAGATTTCCACAGTGACAATCAATGGATGAAATGGCTAGAGTTTTGTTTTATAGTAATGTGTTATTTATAGTAATGTATTTTATTGTATTGCACTGTACTGATTATTTGAATGGGCAACATCTCTATTAAGCATCTTTGGATTATAGCACTTTTTCCCATTCCTGTGGGATGTCTGTGGTAAAGGGGTGGTGAAAGACGTAGTTGCCCTGGGGAGGGTGTTTTGGCTTTGAGGGAAGGATTAACCCCTTCATTACCTTAGCGGTTATAACCACTAAGCTAATGAAAGGGTTAACTCCTCCCGCAACCCTCCCAGTAGGCCTAACCATCCACCCTGGGGCAACTACAACTTTAACAGTCCTCTCTACCACCATCAAACAGGGCACTAGTATTTAAACCCATCATTACCTTAGCGATTCTGTGCATATTTTTAATTTGTCTTGTTCTTATATATTATATCATTTTTATTGAGTTTTACTGACCTTGTTCATTTATATGTTATTCATAATCACACTTAGTATAAGATATACATACACATACATTGTTACAAAAAATTCTATTTAATTTATTTTTCTCTATATTGTTATCAATTTTTGATATTTCCACATATTATGGTTATTATTAAACAAAAATGTTCAGACGGGTCAGAACAATTAAATTATCTACCTTAGCTGTAGAAACTTTTGTTATAGTGATTTCAATATACTAAATATATTAATGAATAAATATACATGGACAGGTGTATATCCTCTAGGATATCTTTTCATTGGATGGGCTTAGGAAGTATGTCCTTTTTAACTTAATTGCACTTTGATTGTGTTTTATGACATTCAGTTGTATTTGATTGTTTTGTAAGTTATATGGTTATATTAATTCTCCCTCTCTGATCAACAGCACTCCTTGAGAAAGCGCCACTTAGGTGTGAAACACATGGCAGATTTTTCTTTGATGCAGACCACTATTTTGTATATGTCCAAATATTGCATTTTGTATTTTTTCACTTACCTGCGTTGCCGTGCTATTTTCAGAACGATTTAAACCGATACGCTGCTGCTCCGGATTTGTCTCTTTATTTTTAATTGCACATTACAAACTTGACAATTGGCAGACAATTTAAGATAACATCACATTAACCCCAACCCCATTCATATCAATTCACAATTCGGTTGCTAGAATAATTTCACTTTCTCCTAAAACAGTCTCTGCTGATCTACTCCTTAAATCCCTCTCCTGGATTCCCATCAAGTTTCACATCACCTACAAAGTTTTCCTCAATGTGTACATGGCTCTCCACTCATCTGCTCCTCCCTACATATCGGCTTTGATCTCTAGCTACGCCCCAGCTTATCTCCTGTGCTCTATCAGTCTCTTTTCCATCACTTTACCCTCTACTGCTCTCTTTCACTTTAAACCTTTTAAACTTTTTCCCCTCACTGCCCCTTGCCTGTGGAACTGCCTCAAACTCAGCTTTTGCCAACACCTTCTTTCTCCACCTTCAAAATATACCTTAGAACTCAGCTTTTAAATCAAGGGCTCCAATAGCATAAAGTCATGGCTACCTTCACACATCCACAGTCACTCTTACCAACGTCTGCCATATTCTGCACTTATTGCCTTCACAATAATTATATACAGTATAATTAGTAGCACTGATTTTTCACTTTTTTCTTTTATCACTTATTGCCTCACCTGCCGCCTGTAAATTTCCCATCATACCACATAGATTGTAAGCTCTCCAGGGCAGGGATTTCATGTGCTAGTGTGTGATCTTATTTGTTTCACTTTTTGTACTATTATTCACTGTACTGTATTGTCTCTCTTGTAAAGCACTAAGTACAGCTGCGGGTGTTACTGTATATAAATAAAGACATACATATATACAGCGAAATACGTAAACACTGCCAAACCCCTTCTCTTCCCCCCCAGCCCCCCCCCATCACCCCACCCCCCATTAAGTCAAATATTAAAACGCACTTCTTAAATTAAGCATTTCATTTGCCTGAACTCATGGCTATTATGGCTTAGCACTGCCATCTACCTGCTATCTCTGATGGGGACATTATCTATGTCATATTTATGTTTAATGCGATTTTTGAATTGTGCTTACTTTATATTTTCTGAGCGCCTTATAGCCACCTTGGGCTAATAGGGCTATTGGCCATTACATTCGAGATGATGGATCAGGTTTGTTAAAGGTGTAGGAGTAGTGGTGAGTGTGTGTTGGGGATAGGTTCCTGTGGGATGAAAATTAAGCCCTAGGGAATTAAGAGGGGTTAACTAGAGATGGGCGGAACTGTCAAAATCCATTCCCCAGAATTTCCCAGGCTTTCCCTGAAAAATTTGTTCCGAGGTGTAAAATCCATTGATGGGTTTTTCCAACTTCAATCCATGCGGAATATGAAAAATCGCCCTATGTGGCTCAGTTATGCGTCTTACAATTAACCCCCCTGCTCCCCTCCCCTCTGCAGGATTAACCTAAATTCATTCCATGGATTGTATTTAATCCGCCGTCGGAATTAAAAACAAAAACGTAGGTGTATTAAAGGTGTGTTGTGGAAGTAGCCCTTTTTTAGAGGATAAAGGTAGTAGGGTTGATTTGTTTGTTTTTTGGAGACTTTTGTTTAACACTCCGTTGTCAGGGTCACTTTTGTCCATTGCTATTTCCCCACTATCATCATTGTCACCTGATTCTACCCTGACAATAACAGAGACCTTTGAGGTTTCGATTACACAGGACCAATTGTTGTGCGAGGAACAGATGGATACAGGCATGTTGTGTGCACTTGCAGGTCAGGCTGATGTCAGTGTTTCAGAGAAGTGTCCATGTCTAATTCTGTGTTCCCTACCATAACGTCTACTTTACTGTGGCCCTGGATCTTGTTTAAGCTGCACGACCTCAGTCTGCTACACCCAAGAATGTAAAGCTGTTTCTGATTCCCTAGCTTGTGTACTGGAGGTTTCAACAGTTGGGGATGTGGGAGTACAGGAGGTGAAAGCGCAGGCATGAGGTGGAAGCACTTCAAGCAGCCAGGAGGTTGCAACTGATGTAAACACTAAGCAAGTCTGATTCAGGGTGTCCCTCCTTACACTGTCCATTTTTTGTGGGGGATGTTATTTTTTTTTTATGTAAATAAAACAATACAAAAAAAATGTATATTTTGGTTTTTTATTTACACACATATATATTTTTTTCTCTTTTTAAATTCCAAAAAAATTAAATGTTTAAATCATCATTTAAAAAATTGCAGTTAATCACATGTGTAAAAGTAATTTAAATGACAAATGTTCGCTTATGTTGTTAATCATTGTAACTATTGTTTTTGAAGGGAAGGTTGCGTTAATGGCATTTGATTCACAAATATTCCATCAAATAAACTTTAGAAATAGTAAATCAAACGAGACAGAGAGAGAGACCTCGCCCATAGCGGGGCCACCTCCGCTTTAAGCATCACGACATCACATGACAGCATGTTTCAATAACAATGAGTCACCATGTGATGTCACAGCGTTTTTGATGCAATGACACTGAAGGAGGATGGCAGCACTACGGAGGTAAGGACTTTACAGAGGCCCCATGCTCTCTCCCGGAAATCAGTGGCTAAGAGAGCTGGGCCTCTGTATATGGTCTAAGATGTTTAGCTGTGGCCAAAACATCGCCAGGACAATGATGTCGCCGTGATGTCAGCTGCGTCCTAACACTCCGACAAACCAGGTCTGACAAGTGCAGGTTTCAATGTCCCGCACATGACCGCTGCACTGCTTAGATCTGCCGCTCCAATGCATCAAATTTAAATGTCCCGCTACACTGCCTAAACATGGCGCTCCGACTCGCCTTCATTAAGTGTCATGTGCAGGTCATTTAACTATGCACTTATCAGACATGGCTTGTTGCCCCAAAATGTTACCGCCCTAGGACAGGGCCTATTTGGTCTATTGGGCTTAATGGGAAATTCGCCACTATACCTGGAAAATAACTGATTTACATATGCAAATTATCACTCCTTTCTGGCATAACATCTGATGTGGCATGGTATGGAATATAAGCAAATATAAATATAATGAACAACGGATAATGATCAAAATTGTTTAATCCATCATAATTGCCATTATTTATATATATTTTTTCGAATATTCTGTAATGGTATATATAAAATACATTAGGTCTCTACACTTCCAATATGTGTATATTTATATGAATAGATTTATTATTTGAATATGTTTGTATTTTATATCTTTACTTCTCTGTTTACCATTGCCTCCTCCTAATTAATTCACCAAAGACAAAACACTGAAAAGAGTACAAGAGCCAGGTATTCAAATTTCAGAAAAGGTCATTGTAAAATTGGACATTATGTCAACATTTTTATATTTCATTCTAGAAGACAGCTGCAGTTGAAACAGAAAATACAATATTTTCACTGCAGTGAAACTGATTGGATTACTTTTAATTGGCTTTGTTTAAATATCAACATTTTAAATCTTCAAATCCCTTTCCTTATTGGGTTATGTGCAATCCTTATAGTGCACAAGATTTAAAAAAAAAAAAAAAGCTGTGACATGTACAGTAACAATAAATTTACCAATAAATACATGTTTATTGAATGCATGAAAACTTTTTTTTTGCTTTACTCATAATTGATGAATTGTGTATATCCAAATATTGAAGCAGTCAAACATGAAACTTTATTTGGAAATATTCACAGTTTATAAAAAAGCAATATTTCAGAAACACTCTTTTTTTTTCAAACTTGTATATTATTGTTTTTCAAAACTTAAAAGGAAGGGGGAGAGGGGTACAGAAAATGAAAGGGTGGGTGGGGAGGGTTAGGGGGAAACATCCACAATGGTCTCCAAGGAGGGATCTTGCAAGTAAAGTTATAAAGTAGATAAGAAGCAATTAATTAAAAATAGAAACATTTATATTTTCAAAGTCTCAAAAGTCAGTATTAAAAGACAGTAATGGAAGGGATATCAGCTTTTATATATATATATAGCGCCAAAACCACCATCCTGGACAAAGTAAGGAAACAAACATATAATCTGACACTGATGGAGAGGAGAGCCATAGAATCGCTAAAGGCCAACCACAACATAACAATCAAACCTGCGGACAAGGGAGGAGCAGTGGTCATAATGAACACCACAGACTACCTGCGGGAAGCACTCAGGAAACTCTCTGATTCAAAGTATTACACCCAACTGCACGAGGATCCAACTAAAAAATACATGCGAGAACTCAACAGGATCATTAAAACACTCCCGATCCGCACAAGAGAACAAATTCTGGACCAGATAACAGCTAACCCAAAACCTGGCACATTCTACATGCTTCCTAAAATTCACAAAGAGGGTAACCCTGGGTGCCCTATTATCTCTGGATCTGGCACACTTACCGAGAATATTTCTGGCTGGGTGGAAGGCATTCTAAAACCACTTGTCAGGAAAACACCCAGCTATATCCAGGATACCACCTACCTGCTAAACAAGCTGAATGCCATTGGCCCCCTCCCAACAGGAACACTACTAGCAACTATGGATGTAGAGTCACTTTATACAAACATCCCCCACGATGATGGGATTTCAGCCTGCAGATACTTTCTGGGACCGCAGGAGCCACTCACAGAGACAGTGACTAAATGCATCGAATTTATTCTGACCAATAACTACTTCAATGACACATACCTCCAGACAACCCGGACCGCTATGGGTACTCGGATGGCGCCACAGTATGCCAATCTGTTCTGCGCAAAACTGGAAAGTGACTTTCTTTCCACCTGTCACTTGAAACCCCTTACATACCTTCGCTACATCGATGACATCCTCCTGATTTGGACCTCTGGCGAACAGAACCTCCTACAGTTCTATGACAACTTCAATACGTTCCACCCGACCATCAACCTCAAACTCACCCATTCCCCGGATGAAGTACATTTCCTAGACACCACCATTACTATAAAGAACAACCAACTACAGACTTCTGTATACCGCAAACCTACAGACAGAGCCAGATATTTGAGGGACAACAGCTTCCACCCGACACACCAAACATACAACCATCTACAGTCAAGCCATACGATAAAACCGGATATGCTCCGACACAGCAGACAGAGACCAGCGGATTAAAGCCTTGAGATCAGACTTTATAAACCGTGGATATAACCACAGAATTGTAGACCAGCAAATTCACAAAGCCACCAGAATACCAAGAAGTGATCTCCTTGAATACAAACAGAAGGAGACAAGCGACAGGGTACCTTTGGTGGTCACATATAACCCACACCTAGGAGCCCTACGCAAGATCGCCAGGAAACTACAACCCATCCTCCAGGAAGATACAAGACTGCAACAGGTCTTCCCTGAAGCACCCTTATTATCATACAGACAACCCCATAATCTCAAGAATTTTATGGTGAGGAGTAAAGTATTCAGCAGTACAACTGAATACGGGACAAAACCATGCCAGGACCCAAGATGCAAAACCTGTGCAATGCTCTACACAGCGGACACAATACAAATACCACACAGGAATCGGGAATACAAAATCAGAGGAAGGTTCACCTGTTCCTCCATCAATGTTGTGTACCTCATCATGTGCATGAAATGCCCAGGGGGATGCTACTACATAGGTGAGACAGGGCAGGGGCTAAACAAGAGAATGAACCTGCATCGCCACAGCATCACACGCGGAACTAGAGACAGTCCTGTTGGCGAACATTTCTCTGACTCTGGCCATAAGATGAATGATCTGAGGGTTGCCATACTCAAAGGTAATCTTAAAACACCGAAAGAGAGACGGTTGCATGAATACAAATTAATGCAACTGTTTGGGACACTTAGCAGTGGCCTAAACAGAGATCGAAATTTTATGAGTTATTACTGACACAAGTGAACTCTCTTCCCATGAGAGCTAAAGGCCATGTCTGTACACACTGTGCTATATGTATGCACACACAGCTGTCTCTTACACATACTTATACTCCTTGTTTTTCCATCCCTATACTCCAATAGGGACCACAAAGTATCCACACACACTTTTAGTTGTGCTACAATCTCTCACATTTTCACACCCACCCACACCATTTATATCCACTCCCACTCCACACACACCTTTTGTAAAGCACTGTATATACTGTGGACTCTCCATTCATTTTTATTCACACTGATACACACACACACTCTTACTCTTACTCTCACTTGCTTTCAGGAACCTTTTGACACCTCTAGCCATAAAACACATCCACACCGGGGGAAGGACCAGCACAGATAACATTCCAATAGACACTGTTGTTAAGTATACCTTTTGCTTGCTTCATTCATTGTAACATCGCCGGAAGAAGAGATCAGTGTATCTCGAAAGCTCGCACAAATAAAAGCATTTCGTTAGCCACAGAACGGTATCATCTATTTATTTTTTGAATATATATATATATATATATATATATATATATATATATATATATATATATATACACATACACATACTTATGTTTATATTTAAAAAATGTTGGTATATACAGTGGTGTGAAAAAGAAAGTACACACTCTTTGAATTCTATGGTTTTACATATCAGGACATAATAACAATCATCAGTTCCTTTGCAGGTCTTAAAATTTGGTAAATACAACCTCAGATGAACAACAACATATTACACCATGTCATGATTTATTTAACAAAAATAAAGTCAAAATGGAGAAGTCATGTGTGAAAAACTAAGTATACCTTATGATTCAATAGCTTGTAGAACCACCTTTAGCAGCAATAACTTGAAGTAATCGTTTTCTGTATGACTTTATCAGTCTCTCACATCGTTGTAGAGGAATTTTGGCCCACTCTTCTTTACAACGTTGCTTCAGTTCATTGAGGTTTGTGGGCATTTGTTTATGCACAGCTCTCTTAAGGTCCAGCCACAGCATTTCAATCGGATTGAGGTCTGGACTTTGACTGGGCCATTGCAACACCTTGATTATCACCTTTTTCAGCCATTCTGTTGTAGATTTGCTGGTGTGCTTTGGATCATTGTCCTGTTGCATGACCCAATTTCGGTCAAGCTTTAGTTGTCGGACAGATGGCCTCAAATTTGACTCTAGAATACTTTGGTATACAGAGGAGTTCATGGTCGACTCAATGACTGCAATGTTCCCAGGTCCTGTGGCTGCAAAACAAGCCCAAATCATTACCCCTCCACCACCGTGCTTGACAGTTGGTATGAGGTGTTTGTGCTGATATGCTATGTTTGGTTTTCGCCAAATGTGGCGCTGTGCATTGTGGCCAAACATCTCCACTTTGGTCTCGTCTGTCCAAAGGACATTGTTCCAGAAGTCTTGTGGTTTGTTCAGATGCAACTTTGCAAACCTAAGCCGTGCTGCCATGTTTTTTTTAGAGAAGATGCTTAATGTCTTTTTATATCTGTCTATATTTTTATACAAGCACAAACATACTTGTTCAGACTTTTTCTAATTGTACTGTCATGAACTTTAATATTGAACATGCTAACTGAGGCCTGTAGAGTCTGAGATGTAACTCTTAGGTTTTTTGCAATTTCTCTGAGCATTGCACGGTCCGACCTTGTGTTGAATTTGCTGGGACATCCACTCCTGGGAAGATTGGCAACTGTCTTGAATGTTTTCCACTTTTGAATAATCTTTCTCACTGTAAAATTATGAACTTTACATTGTTTGGAAATGGCCTTATAGCACTTCCCAGACTGATGGGCAGCAACAATTGCATCTCTAAGATCATTGCTGATGTGTTTCTTCCTTGGCATTGTGTTAACACACCTTAATGCTCCAGACTAGCAAACTGCTAAACTTCGGCTTTTATAGAGGTGGTCACACTTGCTGATGATCAATTAATCAAGGGCATTTGATTAGCAGCACCAGTCTGCTACTTAGCATCTTAATTCCTATGGAAGCAGTAAGGGTGTACTTAGTTTTTCACACATAGCATCTCCATTTTGACTTTATTTTTGTTAAATAAATCAAGACACGGTGTAATATGTCATGTTTTGTTGTTCATCTGAGGTTGTATTTACTTAATTTTAAGTGAAAAGCAAATATATCAAAACGTGGCGCTCAAAAATTATATATACAAGTATAATAAATTGGAAAAAATGTGATACTTAATACAAACATAAATGGATGCTGCTTAACCCAGTGTGGGGTCGTTCTCTCGATCCCGTGTACAGTGAAGGGGTGAAGATCATCGGGAAGCGCAAGACCATGTAAAACAGAAGAAAATTCCCTGATGGTGCAGTATTGTGATTGATGTGTAAATTAATATTCAAGGTGCAGTGTGCTAAATACTCACAAGTGTAGAGTGAGTATTGTTCCTATAAAGGTATCTTTTAAATGACAGCCCGTCGGACCGTCAAACAAGTGAGTGGAGTGGTAAGTGCTGGAGACCTTAAATGAATAACATAAGAACGGACATAGTGCAGACTGTATAAAAATCTCTTTAAAAGTAAGTGTACCTGTATGTGCAATGCACTCACATGGTATAAAAAGTGTATAGGCGTTTAGATCACACAGGTCGGATCTCAGCAATGTTACAGCTGTTCTCTCAGTCCCCCCTCCGCCTCGGCGTCAATTAATTTTAAGACCTGCTAAGGAACAGATGATTGTTATTATGTCCTGATATGAAAAATCATAGAATGCAAAGAGGGTGTACTTTCTTTTTCACACAACTGTATATATATTGTGACAGAGTCACTGACTCAGTAGGCTGGAACAGTGAATTGAGAGACGCTGCAGCCAGTCCACAGAGCGTTAATCTCCTCAGAGAAAGGGCAGCAGCTGAAAACTGATTAATCAGAGCTGGGCTCCTCAGTGAAACAATGAAGTGTTTTAAAAGAAACAGGAAGCTGCTATGCTGAGAGACTGCTTTACTCCACAGAGAGAGGGGAAGTGAAAGTTCTCCGAGCCGGGGAGAGTCTGGCTGTTATGGACCCTAGAGCTGAAAGAAGCAGGCATGCGGGGTCCAGCTGGGCATCACACCCAGGATAAAGATAAGGACTGACAGATAAGCAAAAACACTCTATTGTTCTATGCAGAGACTGTGTTACCTTGTTTCCTATGCCAGGGCATGTTTTGGCTTTGGAACCAGCTTAGCTGACCATGCAGTTAGTTAGGGAGAAAGTGTAGTTAGCTTTCCCTAAAGGGAATAGGTGTTTATTTCCTATGTTTTATTATGCTTTAAAGGGACAGTATCCATTATATTTATTTGTTTGTGGTTAATAAACCCCTACAGTTAAAGCTTTACACAGCGTCTAGCGTCTTACTGACCCTGCTGCGAGGCTGTCCTGCCACAGGTGGTGTCAGAAGTAGGATGCTAGGCCTCTGGGGGTCAGTAAATGAACATATGTTAAGGTCATGAACCCAAGTAGAAAACCAAAAATGTTATTTTGCTGAAGCGAGTGAATTTGCAGCTAGCAAATGCTGTGTGTAAAGTTTGCTCCGTCAGGTATGAAAGGATTGCTGTGCTGTGTAAAGCTAACGCCCTCAGAAAAGTGCTGAGTGTCAAATTTGCCCTATCGGGTATAAATGAAAGTGAAAATGGATTTTTGCAAAGATGTTGCCCTAAGAAAAATCAAGAAGGTTCAAACATTGTAAACCAAGTATAGCTCACGTGTGTTGTGTAAAATTTGCCCCGTCGGATGTGAAAAACAAAAATGGGTTTTTAAAATGGCCACCGTCAAATGCCCATTTTGCAATATACGTAATCATACAAAACAGTGTCCCTTCAGGCCATACAATGAGGATGATGATGACGACACATATATATCCCCAGGAAGAGAGTCGTACCCGCAGATGAAAGGTGCAAAAGTTACCAGCATCCAGAGTGCAGGACCCCATAACCTTGGCGGCAGTGACCAGGAATTCTGAGCCGTGCCGGCTAGAAGGAAACCAGGTGACTTTCTAAATGATTCAGAATTGTGGGCATAACATGCATAAGCAAGGCGCCGAGATGTGCTGCAGATCGGAGTGATGGGCAAAATTGTCACGGGAACGGTGGCCAAGAAAATGGAGGAGCAAAGGGAAGCTGAATCCTTGATGCAGGATAATAAGGCCTTAGTTTCTGCACTCCAAACTGCCTGTCATGATTATGAAGTCCTGTGGGAGCAATTAAATTGGGAGCAAGAAGCGAACGCTGAGTTACAGAGGTGTATACTCCCAGCTATATATGAGTATGAGGCTTTGAAGAAAACAGACTCTTACAGAGTAAGTTGGAGGAGGTGACAAGAAGTCTGGAAAAGGCCAACGCCTCAATTGCTACCATGGATGAAAAGCAGAACAAGTCTGACAGACTAATTGCTAACCTGAAGCAGAAATATGGGGAGACTCTGCAAGAGATTCGGAATTGCCGTAGAGAGCTGGAAGTCTCTCAGAAAGAAGTTCACGCTCGCAGCACAGAGCTGTGTACATTGGAGGAAACTATTAGAATGCCCTGAGTAATTTAGAGACTGTAAAGAGAGAGAATGTAAATCTGAAAGAAGTAAATTCATATTTGTCTGACCAGTCTAGTGAAGGAAAGGAGCAGCTTCACCATGCAGAAAAAGTGATGGAACAATTGTCCCAAGAAAATTTAGTACAGGCTGTACTGCAGAATGCAGAGAGAATGCTGGAAAAATAATGCCATTCCCTGGAGCAGCTGAAGTCACGTTGAGCACAAGAAGAGCATCTCTGGAGGGGGAGCTTAGAAGCCAGGTAACTCTGTATGAGAGGGAGCATGAGAAGGTCGAGAAACTGGAGCAAGAGTTGGAGAAGCAGAGAGGCAGCACTTGGGTCACAGAAGAAGTCCATGGAAAATATGGCGGTAGAGATAAAGCAAGTGAGGCACTTCCAGACATTGAGAAAGAGACATTGAGAGAGAGAGAAATTGAGAGAGTGAAAGAGAGAGAGACATTGAGAAAGAGAGCGAGAGAGACATTGAGAAAGAGACATTGAGAAAGATAGAAAGAGAGAGAGACATTGAGAAAAATTGAGAAAGAGAGAGAGAGAGATATTGAGAGAGAGAGAGAGAGAGAGAGAGAAAGACATTGAGAAAGAGACATTGAGAATATTCAGTTCTTTTTAACACATTCTAGCATTTTTAACAGGAGACATAGGAGAACTCTGTGAGTGGAAGGGGAGATAGAAAGAAATTCAGACAAAAGTTTATAACCCATGAAAATTCATTAACAGCATCATATTATTATATATAATAACAGATTAAATTACATCGTTATACATATAAAAATGATAATGTGTAAAGAGTGAAAAATGTATTAATAATGACTATTAAAAATAATATACCAATACTTTCATTGGATCCCTAAATGTTTATTAAAAATAAATAAAGTCAATATATTTATTAAGACCAAAGTACATAACATGAATATCCAATAAGTCTCCCTTCTGTTCAAAAGATTCTGTCTGTTACCCCCTCTAACTCTCAATCTTACATTTTCTATTCCCCTGCAATTTGAAATGTTCAGCATTTCTATTATGTTTATCCAGTCATCCAAAATGCAAAATCTTAGCTTCATTATTAACTGGCTAAGGCTTCTTAACATACTGTGCACACATTTTTCTTCCTTAATCAGCCGGAGTTCATTAAGTGATCACTATGAACATTCAGAGGATGTTGGGCTACTAACATTGGAGAAATTGTCAATGTTTAGGTCAATAAACAATAGCTTTAAAATGTTAGATGAAGATATTAATATTTTTCCAGTTTCTATATTCCAAAATGGCATAACTGCATTATATGTTTCATTCTTTTGATTTTGGAGAAAATCCCCTTCAGGTATTTTTTGTATTGGTCATCCTTTTTGACCTGCATTGCTTCTGATTGACTGATTCAGCTAATGTTTTCATGTCTCTGGGTCAGAGAATATACAATGTTATCTGGTTGTTTGGATGTGTGTATTTGCTTTCTTTGTAAGAGAGGGATAGGTGCTGGAGCTTTTAAGGTAACTTAGAAGTTTGCCTTGTGTCTAGTGTCACTTAGGCATCAAGTGAATTCCTTTTTTCTGTGACAATTTTAAAACTGATTGATGGGTGGAAGTTAAAAACACAATTTTTAAATTTAGTTTACTTGCAGCTGAGTTAAAGTTACAATGATGATGTTTCTTGCCTGAAATAGTTGTAGAGCCACATTGTGAGTGCCTCAAAGCTAGAAGTCCTGCCTAAGCCTGGGATACATCAATCACAGGTAAGCCAAAATTGTAGTATTATTGGTTAAAAAAACATTATTTTTAGGGTGCAATACACCAACATTATACTGCTATATATAATGCATTTTTTACCGTGACTGATACAAATACTGGAACCGGCATCAAAATGAGGAAAAACCATAGTTTTAGTCATGTTGATGCCATTCATCCAATCCCGATATTTAGTGGAATCGCTTTAACACCAATAAATACCATAAGAATTTACAGTATCACCTACTCCAGGCTTGCATTAGACCTATCATACATAGTAAGATTTGATAAACCAGCATGAAACAGGTAATACAATCAAACAAAAAAATAACAATATATGTTAACCCCTTAGCAGTCCAAGTGGTCAGTTAGTCATGGGTTTCCATGACAAACTGACCACTAAGGGCTACAAAAGGGGTTATTATAATATGTAATCTACAGTACACTGTTTACACACCTTGGCTATTAAAGCTACCACCACCACCAGGGGGCCTAATCACCCTCCCCATGGCCACATTTTACATCACAGCCACGGATGCCCTTGAATTAGAAATAGGACATGAAGTTTTGGATAATTTATTATGATCTTTGTTTATTTGCCACTAAGGCAGTTAAGGGAGGTATATAGTGTAGTTTGATTGTGTATTAACCCCTTTGATGCCTGTGGTGTACTGTACTTTGGTAGCCAAATGCATCAGAGTTTTATTTAATTTCTACCATAGGGCAATGTAATAATTGATATTACGGGAGCCTATGGTAGAAATATTAGGCATGGAATCACGATGCACAAAATGTATGCGTGATTAGCTGTCCCATTAATTTAAAATGGCTACGATCATAAAATTGCGGTAATAAGAGCCGGTATTTTTTTTTTGTTACTGGTTGTTATATTAACTGCGTTTTAACAGAGTTTGATGAATCTAGGCCAAAGGATTATTTTTCAGCTAAATATTTGTATCTGACTTCTGTCTACATATCTGTATTTATTGGTAAATGGTTGTAACGTATACTTAATGTATGAGTGATACTACTTAGATCATATATAATGTAGGATGTCCATTTCTATTATTCCGTACATCCTTGTAAATCCTGGTAAAAAAATAATAAATAATCAAGGAAATGCAGTTTTTTTAGCTCTTGAGAAATATGTTGATGTAAAAGACCTCACCTTAAAAACATTTTTTAGAACAATCACCATACTCTCTGTACTTTTGCATGTTTAGAAAAAAAAATCCGGGATTAGTTAAACTTTCAAAGCTAAACTATAATTATTCCTAAAATGTACATAGTTTGGTAATTTTGGTAATCCCCACTTCTGTTACATAATATTTTTTTCAGCACTGTATATAAATATGCAGCTTTATATAATATTTCAAAGTAAAATGGTATCTAGCACCAAACGGTCAGCTAAAGGGGACAACTAAAATACCTAACATTTGAATTATATTCTGCAGCCTGGATCATAGTGAGAATAACCTGAAGGCAGAAAATGATTGTTAGACTACAAATTCTTTTAATACCACATTCACCTTCAAGAAAAATTAAACACATCATCAAGCGTAACCTCTTTAACTAATTGTTTCAGAGAATAAGTGGTTTGTGCAACTGATACTAGTTAATTTCTGAGCTGAACACTGGTATCATGGAATTCTTTCTTGTGCCACCTAACATCCTCTCTCAAATTAAATAATGATTACATATATCTATATATGTTTTCACATATATCTGTGTAAGGGTGCAGGTAACTCGCAATACGCAGTGACATTTAGAGCCTGATACATTACACTGCAGCAATGAAAAAGGTGAGTTGTTTTTATAGTGCAATACATCATTGCAGCACTTCCACCAGAAATAATACATATTCTGATATTTATCAGAATGGGATTATAGGCAAACATACAACAAATATTTTATAACCTACTCCAGGCTGGCATTAGACCTATCTTGCCTATAATATAATGGACAGTATATTGGCCATTATATACATAGACAAGATAAGCAAACCAAGCTTAAATTGATTAAAAAATATAACTTAAAATACATTACAGTACATATTAAACCCTTAGTATTGCAAGTGGTCAACTAGCCATGGGTTTCTATGACTATCTAACCTCAAAGGGCTACAAATGAGTTAATATACACATTAAACTACATGACATACCCCCCTTGGCCACCATAGTAAATAAGTGATAAGGTAACAAAGGCGTTAACATCTCCCACTTAGACCCCTAGTGTTCTGCCACGGAACCACCAAATATTTGCAAAAAACAAAATGGCAAACACCGACCTCTTTAGATGAATAAAAAAGTATATCAGGCCACAAGCCGCTATCCTTACTTAAATGTAAAGACTTTGTAGTGCAGCATCAGAGGAGGAAAGGGTAAGTTCACTGCAGCAAAGAACACTGTCCCATCAAAATGAGTGTCCATACAACATAGCACATAGATACCGTTCTTGTATGGATCACGTCGTGATGTTCCGTTATTCTTCTTGGAGGTAGCTTGTCAGGGGTGCCCGGTTAGGGACCACAGCTCGGGAACACTGAATCGCAGGGCTCCGAGCGCCGTGATCCTGTAGTGTCTTCCGGGTTGTTGCGCCTACAGCTGACGTCTCACGTCTGACATCACAGCATCATCTCTGGCCGTGTGCCAGGAAACAACTTTACAGTCCTTGCAAACATCTGATAGAAAGGTACACAGTGCGAACCCAACTAGTTTCGCTTTTTCCTAAAACTGTGTCAGGGGTAGTGGCTGTATTTCCTCCTCATACTTTAATACCCCCAGTAGTAATGAGCATAATTAACTATTTATCTACATTAAGTTGATTCATATAAGCATCAGTACTTGAGTATATAGGAAATAAACAACACACAGAACCCCAGCATGCTCTTTTTGGGAACCCCTGAGCCCCCACAAAATATATATGTATATACATGTCAAAAAGGAGAGCTATTGAGTGTGGCAAATGTATACAACAAGCAACAGAGAAGCCCAATGCTACATCCAATATGACAAAAATACACAGTAAAATACTCATATATTCTCTTGAAAAACGGTCATTTAGTTTAATCCTTTGGCCAAAGCATTGTAAGCCTGTGAGCCACTACAAGTTCAGAGGTCCTAACACTACCAGATAAAATACTAATATACCTCTATTAGGATTAAAATCCTCATTTACCTCTATTAGGAGGGAGAAAGTCCAACATTGGATCTATATCCAGTAAAATTAAAAGGACCTGCTGACTTGGCAAGTGGGGAGGGGCGGGTTTAAAACCTGGGAGGGAGGGGCCACTAACCTCCAACAGCTGAGACAGCTGAAAATAAGTTAACAAACAAAACACAGAACCCCTGCAAGCTCTATTTGTGAACACCTGAGCCCCCACAAAATATATATGTATATAAGTGTCAAAAAGGAGAGCTATTGAGCGTGGCAAATGTATACAACAAGCAACAGAGAAGCCCAATGCTACATCCAATATGACAAAAATACACAGTAAAATACTTATATATTCTCTTGAAAAACGGCCATTTAGTTTAACCATTTGGCCATACTAATATACCTCTATTAGGATTAAATTTTAATCCTAATAGAGGTATATTAGTATTTTATCTGGTAGTGTTAGGACCTGTGAACTGGGTCTGCCTTGTCATGGCTCACAGGCTTAAAATGCTTTGGTCAAAGGTTAAAATAAATTACCATTTTTCAAGAGAATATATAAGTATTTTACTGTGTATTTTTGTCATATTGGGTGTAGCATTGGGCTTCTCTGTTGCTTGTTGTATATAGGAAATATTAAGATTAATCACAATTTAATATCCTAACTTATTATAGCAGCAATAATTAAATAGCATTTTTATTAAAATGTAATAATTAAAAATTAAATACTAAGAAATTTGTCATTAACATACTGTATTGAGGAAAGGGACATTATCTACATGTTCATTTAAACCATTGGGAGCTCTTGTATGTAAATTGTAAAGGCATTTTTGTTCTTTTTGCATTCATTTCTTATTTCGATCCCCCCACCCCCACCCCTGTATTGTTTGGGGGGGTTTGCTCAAGACCAATGAATTTAAAACATATTACATCACTGCCATGATTTAATAAAAAATGTTTAGGAAAATTACAGTATGTAGCTTTTTATTCTGTTGCAGGTGTTATTTTGCATTCTTTATATTATTAACATGATCTTTTATTCTCACATGGAGTTCTATCTTGGTTTTGCCTACATAATCCATGCCAAAGGCACATGCAATCTTGTAAACTAAATATTTAGACTTACAATTAATGAAGGTCTCAATTTTGTTCACCTTTCCAGATGGCAGAGAAAATTCATTTTGTGGATCCATATATTTACATGTATGTATGTATGTATGTATGTATGTATGTACTGTATGTATACTGCACCGACACACTTTATTCGAGCAAATACCCGGTATGTACCTGGCAGATACCTGGAATGCGCCGCTCCTCACCTCTGACAAGCCCCGTTGCATTTGCCTTCCCAGCCTGGGTTCATGCCTGGCTGATGGGCGGCTGATCTGTTAAATGATAATGATTAGGAATTAATAGGCTGCAATGCTTCACGTGTCTACCAGATGGCATAAATTCATGAATTGTAATGCAGTATATATATATATATATTGTGCAGTATTGCAGCCAGCAGGAATAAAATGCTTCAATCCCTGCCTGGAAAATAACTCAATGCACTTGGGCAGAAAACAGTCACAAACCTCAATACACCCGGGTATACCCGAATTCGTGGGACTAGCCAAGCTCGAATAAAGTGTGTCGCCAGTGTATATGTCTTTATTTATGTAGCGCCATTAATGTACATAGCGCTTCACAGTAATAATGCACTTGCCAATCATTAATAACAAATAATACAAATAACAGATAATGGGAATGCAATTATTGTTACATTTGTAATTTCCCAACGGTTTAGAGGTCAACCAACCTACAATATACCACTATTTTGTTTGGGAATTTCATTAAGTTGACCTGGGCTTAAAATGTTCTTAAGGGATAAAGACTTTCTAAAACAGATTTTGGGTTTATTCTCAACAGTGCTACCTAGTATTGGATCTTCTTTTATGATATTCCAATGTTTTGTTAGGCCTTTTTGTATCTTGTAATGCATTGGATTATATTTGGTTATTAACAAAGGGTTATTGTTGTTTTGATAACTTATTTTTATGTTCTTTTTTTATCATTACTAATCTTACTTTTAAGCAATGTTTCTCTATCCATTGTATATGTTCTTTCCAGGGCGTTTCTTCCATTTTCTGGTCATAGCTTCTTTTAAGAAATTGACCTTGAGATCTCCTTCTTGCTTGACAAAATTATCATTCTTGGAATTGTTCCGCTTTAATCTTAGGAATTGTCCATATGAAATAGTTTGAATCCACTTGATATGGTGATTTCTCCCGGGACACAAGTACCTACATGCTTCCACCCCCATAAAATAAGTTTAAGTGTGTAAGTGCCCATTTTCGTGAAAAATTTGTAAATCCAAAAAATTAACTGATTGATTACTTTCAGTGTGTGTGAATTTAATATTTAAATCATAAGTGTTTAACCAAATAATAA
Organism: Ascaphus truei; assembly: GCF_040206685.1. Taxonomy (NCBI): domain Eukaryota; kingdom Metazoa; phylum Chordata; class Amphibia; order Anura; family Ascaphidae; genus Ascaphus; species Ascaphus truei. The sequence goes on along the minus strand of NC_134483.1, from coordinate 190,090,521 downwards.
ATTCCTCCAGTGAAGTGATGTCTCCATGCCAAATTAAAATAACATCATCTATATAGCGACGCCATAATTTGCATTTATGCGCCGCTATATTGTTGTTCCAGTTGTTATGGTGCTCCCAGTGTGCCATGAAAAGATTAGCTAAACTTGGTGTAAAAGTGTTGCCCATTGCAGAACCCCATAACTGTAAATAAAAATCGTGCTCAAATAAAAAGTAATTGTGTGTGAGAATAAATCTAATACTATTTAACAAAAATGTGATGTGCTCTGGTGACAGTGAAGTTGTATTTAAATAATACGAGATATCATTTAAGCCATCAGAGTGCTTAATAGAAGTGTACAGAACGTGTACGACCAATGTTACCAGTAGATAATCATCTGACCAAGGATAATCCTGAACTAATTCCAAGACTACGGCAGTGTCTTTGAGATATGCTGGGGTGACTTAAACTACGTGTAAATCCTGTAAATAATAATCTATATATTCAGATAAATGTGAAGTGATGGAATCTCTACCTGTGATTATGGGTCTACATTATCCCACTAATTTGGGAATGTGGTAAAATATAGGGAGGGTAGGGTTGTTAATAAAAAGAAAATTAAACTCTGATAAATTTCCAATATCTATGCTTTTAGCTTCTGCCAGCAAATTTTTTAAATTAACATTGAAGGGGTTTGTGGGTGTCATGAGAGACTCCTGTGGCAGGTAGGATCTCGGTGGCCAGAACAGCAGGAGCATAGTAGGGGTCACAATCAGAGGTCCGAGGCAGGCGGCAGATAGCGTAGTCAGGTAACAAGCAGGGGTCCAAGGCAGGCGGCAGATAGCGTAGTCGGGTAACAAGCAGAGGTCGGCAACGAGGAGACTGTAACAGGACAGGGGTGCAGGAACAGGTCTGGGAGCAGTGACTGAGAATGGGGAGCAGGCAGTGAGACCGGGGAGCAGGCACTGAGACCGGGGAACAGGGACTGAGACCGGGGAGCAGGGACTGTAGATAAATGGAAGAACGTGCGCTTGTCTTCACAGTGAGAGCAGAGGAGCCAGTCCAGGTTTAGCGGGGTGTCCCTGATGGGAAGCCGACTCATGATGGCCTTCGGAAAACACTCCATGTTTCGCAGGAACATAAGAACCCGCAACAAGTCCGTACAACCCTCCAGGCTCTTCAGGGAAACCTTGATGGAAGGCCAACCTAATGTGAACGTCAAGTGCTGATGGGAAATCTGTGAGAAGTGCATTTATCCTCATCACAGGAGCGTAGGCATCAGCATCAGGTACTTTAGGCATAGCAAGGAACTTCACAAGGGATCCGTCTAACATCATAGCAGGGGCATCGGGAACAGATACATCAGGCTCTTCACATGCATCAGTGGGAACATAGAGGGGCTTATGCAGAGAGGTACGGTTCAAGAAAGGCTTAAATTCGCCGCAGGATTGGCATTTAATGTTGTACTATGCAGGGTACTCCGGTAGCGCGGTGTGCATGAAATTGCTAATTAGGCGAGTTTCACTTGGCGTAAAACTTGCCAATCAGAGGCGCGCGGTATTTGCCCACAATTCAGCCAACTTTTGTTGGCAGGCAAAATTTCCCCTAAACGCGCCATTTAGAAGCTCCGATTGGCGCGTACATGCGCATCGGAGCTACTGGAATCGTGCGTGTTTTAGCATTGGCGAAATCACGCTTCTCGTCACACGTCTGGTGAATTTGAATTGGCCCGCCAATTTCTCGCCACTAACTGCCTAAATGCGGACATTTTTGCCTCTAACCTGGCGAAATTTACCTTAACGTTCCTCTCTGCATAAGCCCCATAGTTCACTTTCCATGGTCTCTTTATGTGACCAACATATCTCTTTTAGTTTTGGAATCAGGAACTTCCCAATGGGTACATTCAACTCAATCACCGGGGCATGGACATCAGGAACGGGTGCATCAGACTCTCCGTACAAGTCAATGGGGACATTAAGTTCACTCTTCGTGGTCTCTTTTTGTGACTGACGTTTTATGGTATCACTTAAATTCTCATTAAGACCAGCTGTTTGAGTTTTCAGCTCCTGAAGCGGTCCTTCTGCACTTCTTTTCCCACTCAATGCAGTTGTCAGTTTAGCTTCTTGCATTTTTAGGTGTTATTGCAATTTCCACTCAGCGAGAAGCTCCTGGTTAAGTGCATGCAGCAATTCTCTTCTCAGGACTTTCGTCTCTTCACTGTGATCATTTTGAGCTTGCTTCAATGCATCCCTCATCACGTCTTGGAGCTCTGCAAATTCCTTTGCTAGGGTCTCAGCAGCTTGCCTTTTCCAGGTCTCTTTCTCTTGGGTGTACTGGCTGTTAGGGATGGAGCAGTGTCTCTGCTCCTCTAACTCAAGCTTCAGTCTCTGGACCGCCTTGTGCTCCCTCTCATACAGGGCTGGGCTCTAAGCTCCTCCTCCAGCGAGGCTCTGGTTATGCTCAGTGTGGCCTTCAGCTCCTCATGCTGTTCTTTGGGGACACACTGGGTACTTAAATACTCTTGCAGCATTTTTACTTTGTAAGCTGTCTGGAAACTTTCTTCCTGCAGAACTCGCTGCTTTTCCTCAGCATTCACCCATTTCTCTTTCGTGTCCTGCAGATGTGTATGCAGTTCTTGCAGCTGACTCTGTAGCATATGTTCTGCTTGTGTGCGCTGCTCCAGGGAGACACGTTCTTCTTGCAGCACTCTCTCTGCATCCTGCAGTGCTGTCTGCACGTCTATTTTTTCCCGGGCCAACTGTTTCTTCTCCTCTCCTAATTCATGGAGTTTCTTATCTCCTTCACTGACTTGGACATAGAGATTCTTGCACTCCTTTGTTACAGTTTCAAAACTGATATTTAACCCTTTGAAGATTTCTCTCAATGAACATAGTTCTGTGTTGAAGTGGCAACTCTTCTCCTTAGAGGCTTCCAGCTCTGTAGTAAGCCTGTGAACCTCTTTCAGAGATGCTTCCAGCGCTGCGACAACATGAGCCATGAAAGTCTGGTACTGGGCAGAATCAACGTAAGCCTTCTCCAGCTTACTTGACAAGATCACCCTGTCATTCTCCAACAGATATTTTTATATTTCCCAGTCACCCTCTGCTTTTTCTAGTTCTAATTGCATCCTTGATTTTTCTTCTATCAATAGTCTCTTCTCCTCTTCTGATTCATGGAGTTTTTTTTATCTCCTTCACTGGCTTGGACAGAGAGGGTCTTGTACATTTGGTTTGTAGTTTCAGACTCACTTTTCCACCCTTCGAAGTCCTCTCATATAGAACGTATCTCTCCTCCTGAACGACTTCCATCTCTTTTTTGAAGTAGCAAATCTCCTCCTGGGAGACTTTAAGCTCTGTATTAAGCCTGTGAACTTCCTTCTGAGAGGTTTCCTGCGCTGAGTAAGCTTGACCAATTAAACTCTGGTCATGGGCAGAATCAGCGTATGCCTTCTCCAGTTTACTTGAAAGGATCACCCTGTCCCTCTCCAACTGATCTTTTTCTTTCTCCTGGAGAACACACTTAGCAATTGCTGAGGATAGACAGCTTTGTAGTGCGGCCTTGGCTTCCTGCTCTTTATCTAAACGTCCATGAAGACAATCAATCTCTTTCCGTGCAGATTGAAGTGTCTGAGTTAGGGTATCATTTCCTTGATTTAATACATCTTTCTTTTCTTCCACTATTCTTGGGATAAGTCTGTGAGTTGACTTAAGCTGCAGCATATCTCTTTCATCAAATGCAGACTCTGCTGAGGTTAAAGGTTCATCCTTATTCCTTCTGCAACTTACCTCCTTTCCTTTTCTTCTTCTTCCTTGCTTTGTGAAGTTCTGAAGAATCAGTGGTACTGTGTTCACATTTATTGCTCAAGACTGTTTTCAGAGTGGGAGCCATAGCTTCGAACATATGGAAACCAAACATCCCAAGAAACCAGTAAAGAGGAAATGTGTCTTTAAGGCAGGAGCATTAGAATGAACAACAGAAATATTAGACACAGAGAGATACAAGATAGGAGCGCTGACCTTTTGAGACCTTAGCATCAGTCGGAGATATCATAAATGAAGGAAAAAACAGATAGAGAAACCTGTAGTTATATCTGAATGTTTAGACATCAGGCGTAGGGGTATCATATAGACAGAGAAAACCTGCGGTTAAATCTGAATCTTTAGAAATCAGGCATAGAAATATCATTGACAGCAGGAAACTACTACTGAAAAACTTGCAGTTAGATTCGAAACTTTTGACATCAGACATAGGAATATCAGACAGAGAAACTTGCAGTTAAATCTGAAACTTTTGACATCAGGCATAGGAATATCAACAGAGAAACTTGCAGTTAAATCTGAAACTTTTGACATCAGGCATAGGAATATCAGACAGAGAAACCTGCAGTTAAATCTGAAACTTTAGATATCAGGCATAGGGATATCATAGGTTGCAGAGAAACAAACTCCAGGGGAACTTGCAGGTAAATCTGAAACCTTATGTAGCCATGCATAATAATGGACTGCAGACATCTTCCCTGTTGGCAGTAAACCCTGGTAAGTACAGGAATGCCAGCAGTAGTTATGGAGGTTTTCCCTCACACCCTGGTGAGGTGCCCTATGTATGGATGGGAGTGGCGGCATGCTCTGAGTCCCTGGATAGTGACATCAGAGATGTGCCTGCCCCCTGAGGTATATGTCACAACACTGTCAAGTTAGTGTTGTTGTTGCTGATGTGTTTGGCTCCTGTGAAAGGGATTGCAGGATGTCTTTGTGACCCTAGTGCTGTAACTAGTGGCACGAATATCCAAATCAAGCCTGTCTAGGCCACACTGTGTCCAGGGACCTTGCGCAGGGGTGATCTCTCTACGGGGAGAGGGGATCCCACTCCAATTACGAGGGCAGTACCTGGCAAAGGGACAGCACGGAGAAATGTGCGGCTAGAGCTGAAAGCTGCATGGGGCAGTCTACTACCTCCAGATCATCAATAAAGATGCCCTTGTTAAAGATACGCCCACTGTGTGAGTGTGAGATTACTCTACAGTGGCAGTCACCACCCAGAAGGAGTTCCTCACCAGAACCATCTCCCTGCGGAAGCATAGATCCTGATGAGGTGGAGGCGCTGCACGTGAAGTAAGTTGGACTCGTACCCACTACCTCAGCTACCTGTCCTGATGACATCCCCTAATACCATCAAGCGGGAGACTCAGGAGTCCTGTTACTTGCAGGTGCACCACCATACACCATCACGTAATGGGGACCCGTTAGACCACACGGGCCAATGTGAGATTGGGTGGGTCAGACAGGAGGGAACACCCGTTACACTTAGAATCAATCATAGGAAGAACTACAGATTGCAGGAAAAAATTACAGCATGCAGCAACAAAATAATGGGAGCACTCTTGTCTTTTGAAGTGGAAACACTGTGAACAGCAGTGGTCCAACCAGGGAAAGCAGTAGATCAAGGTAACCGTCTTAAATAGAAATGTGAGTCTGAAAATCTGCAGTGGCCCACCCAAAAATGCAGAGAGATACAAGCCTTGTCCAGGGAATGAAAGTCAGAGTCTAAAAAGGTGGCAACAGGTACTACAAGGGTTAACCCAGGCACTGCAACAAAAGAAAAAACCTCAAAGAAATGTGCACTAGTCTCTGCAGCAACAGTTCTAGTCTCAGCAAAAATATTTTTCTTTATGAACGCAATAAATCTTGCAGAACACCTAGCAGCAAAAAAAAACCTTCAAGATCCCAACTGGGATTTCCAAAACAGAAACAAAAGTACTTATCTTCAACCATGTGGATGCGGTCTGCTGCAGGCAGAAAAGGGGGCAGGCAGAAGAAGAATCTGTTCCAGCGAGGTCCAGAAGTGGCCTTTGTTTTCGTCACGGGAGACTCCTGTGGCGGGTTAGATCTCGGTGGCCGAAAAATCAGGAGCGTAGTAGGGTCACAATCAGAGGTCCGAGGCAGGCGGCAGATAGCGTAGTCGGGTAACAAGCTTGGGTCCGAGGCAGGCGGCAGATAGCGTAGTCGGGTAACAAGCAGAGGTTGGCAACGAGGAGACTGGAACAGGACAGGGGAGCAGGAACAGGTCTCGGAGCAGGGACTGAGAACAGGGAGCAGGGACTGAGACCAGGGAGCAGGGACTGAGACCAGGGAACAAACAGGGACAAGCCAGATTACCAGCAAGGGCCTTTACTATGAACATAATCAAATACAGGACTGGTACAGCAACAGATCAGGATCAGAGACAGAAGCATGTACATAGGAGTCTGACTCAAAACAAAGGCAATGAACCAAACAGGAAGCAGAACTATAAAGACAGAAAGAGGAGCAACAAGAAAACAGACAGACAGAGGAACCCCAGAGCAGACAGAAAGCAGCAGCACACCCGGTGGACAAGGAAAGGAACTATGGCTAGGCAGGCTGTCTAGGAGACCCTGACAGTGGGGTCAGATCTCAATTTTAAATATGATTTACTAACTGACAAAAGTCTGTGTGCCTCTTTGACATAGTCAACTCTATTCTGAAGCACTACACCTCCCCCTTTATCTGCTTCTCGGATTACCAATTCCACTTTTTGCCTAAAGATCTCAAAGCCAAATTGTTTCTTTTGAAAATATTAGAGTTATATTTATTTTTCTTGTTATATTTATCACATATGATTTTGAACTCCTGTTCTATCAATTTATTATATAATTCCAAATGTTGGTCTGGATTGGATAGGATAAAAGTGGGATGGTGGTTTTAAACCACTATGTTTTATCTCCATTGAGTTTTCAGACCTACTGTATTGATCTCTTCATCAAAAGTTCAAATATATTACCAATGGCTTGTATTTCCTTAAAATCCAAACTATTGACGGCCGTTATGATATCACTGCTGTTCCAGTCAAGATCGTAAATATTGATATTTTGATTAGCATTATACAGCAAACTTAATTGTGATACCATGTTTTCTTTTTCCAGTTTGAGGAAATGTCGTTTGAATTTAAGTTTTTGAATTCATTTTTGTAAGTCTATATATAACTCAAACAGGTTTGGTTGATTTGTCGGGAAAAAGACAACCCTTTCTGCAAGATTGAGATCTGGTTTACTGACAATTCATGAGGATATATTACAGATCCCCCTCTGAGTTAACGTCTGTATGTCGTCGTGAATCTTTTTTGTGGGGGATTCCCTACTTCCTTTTTTTCTTCTCCTTCCCAACTTCTTTTTCTTTCCCATCCTGATGGTGGGCATTGATCTCTCTCCCGATCTGTTGGTGGATGATCTCTCCCTCGTCCCGTCCACCATCTCGATAGATGGTCTATATTCAGGATAATTATTCAAATCTGTTAGGCAAACTAATTTTAGAGTCTTTTTTATTTTCACTTTCAGATGTGTATTTTTTATTATTTTTATAATCTTTTTCCTGTCTAATCGGTTATTTATGGTGTTCTTTCCTATTTTGTTCTGGTTCCTGGTGTTCCACACTAGACTCCTGAGGTTTTTCTTTCCTTATTTCTTGATTTTCTCTAGGAGATTTGAGTTTTACCTGTTGGATTCTAAAACCACTGGTTGACTTATTCCTGTCATATCTCACTGCTGAAACCTCATGTTTATTCCAATTTCTTTGTCTTTTCATTTTATAATCTGTCTTATCCCGTAAGAACTTTTTTTGTTTTATTTCAATAATTCTCGTTGTCATATTTTTGTCAAGAATTTCATCCAACTCTTTTTTAATTTAGTCTCTCCCTCCCCGTGTTCTGTTATAATCAATAGCTGTAAATCATTAATTCCATTTTTTAAAGACTCTATGGGGGCTATGCACTAAGATCTGCGTTTTTGCGCCCGATTAGAATTTTTTTGCTCGGCCGTTAAAAAGTGAAGCCAAAGGCGCGATTCACTAACATGCTCAACACATTGTGTTCCGGCTGAGCAAAAATATACCAGATCACGCGAGTTGCTTCCCCCCCCCTTGCTATCACGCTTAAACTTGTAAAGAGCGATAGTCTGTAAGAACTACATGGAGACGCTGCGTCTCCATGCACGGCTCTTACAGGCGATCATACTGTATACAGTAAATATACATTATAATACTAGTGTAGATGAGCATGGGGTCTCCTGGGCTGAACCACATTGGTTTCATCCTCGGGACCCCCTAATTCATGAGGTACAGGCCCCATTATGGGGTGCCGGTATCCCCTGTGCTTTTAAAACTCCCACGTCACATGACCGGGGGATTTAAATCCAGCACGGGGATACCGGCACCCCATAACGGGGCATATATCTCATGAATTAGGGGGTCCCCGAGGCTGAAACCAATGCCGTTAAGCTCAGGAGAACCCCTGCTCATCTATTTAGGTATATGGAGAAATGGTTGCTCAGAGATGGTGGAACCTGAAATATAAGTGTCCATAATCATTGAGCAGGACTGACGGGCAGAATGAGTGACGGAGTGGGTATAAAGATAGACTGTGATGTGTGAGTCACTAAAACACTCGTCTCCTGAAGGTAACAAATAGGAGTGCTAAAAAGCACCCTAAAGTGACCTCATTGGGGACCTCACGGTGTAATGAATAGTACTCATCTATAAAGATCACCATGAATAATGCAATAAATCTTACCCACTCCGTCTGTCCTTGAAAGTCCTGCTTGGTACATCCAGATGGCGTGCAGTCTGCAATAAGTAGTCCAGCGAGAGAAGAAAAAAGCAAAAACAGTGCACTGCCAGGGAGTCAGGTGTTGGAAAAATATAAAATCTATTTATTCAGTAACACTCAACAAACATGACCCCAATAGGGTGAAACAAAAAGACTGGTTTCCTACCACCTACCATCTGCATTTAGAGTATTATATGCTCCCATTGGACCGCAATAGTGGTGTATATACAACCCAACGACCGAGGGAGGAAGGCATTACCTGACATTGGCTCAAATATTGGTAATTACAGACCCTCTATTCCTCCTCCCTACCTCCTTCGTGGGGATAATTTTAAAGATTTTAATCGCTAATATGTGTTAATAAATTTTTTTGGTTTTATTTTACTTCCTAGACCCTGGTTTGGTTTGGCTTTTTGGACACTAATAGTGTTTCAATTTGGTAGCAATGAGTGCAACTAGTGGAGTTCTTTGAGCCCTTCTCTGGGTTCTATCTGTGTACTATACAGACTTAATACCCAGGCCAATGGGGGTCCCCGGTGGTCCCGACTGGTGTCCAAAGGCCGCCCAGTTCACCCTGAGGGGAACCCATGGGTGTCTGTGGGCCACCGGGTGGTTCCCGCTAGGCGCTATGGGCTTCCAGGTGGTCCCTGTGGGTCACCATGGGCCCCAATGGGGTTCACGGGTGGTCCCGCGGGTGTCAGGTGGTTCCCGGGTCATACCCACAGGTGTCTGGAGCCCTCAGGTGGTCCCTGTGGGTCCACAGGGCCCCCACAGCAGTGGGACCCCTGGTTCTTCCATGCAGGTGTCCCCATGGGTCCGCAGGTGGTACCCGTAGGCATCAAGGGGTCCTCGAGTGGTACCCGTGGGCCTCCGGGGGTCGTCAGGTGGTCTCCATGGGTCCCCGCAGCCCTGTGGTAGTCATACATTTCAATACATACACCCCCCTCCAAACACATACAGTACAGTAATGTGCAAAATAACTATTATCCAGATATGGATAATAGATTATTTGACCCTTATTAAACACATAACCAGCATAAATAATGTAAATAAAACCGTTCTACTTACCCCTTCAATGTGATGGGCATTCTCGTCAGGATACTGCGAGGTCCCTGTCCTCCGTTGCCATAAAAATACATAGCAAAAATACATTCTAATGGCCCCTATCCTTAATCACCTTAGTGGTTAATAACCACGAAAGTAATTAAGGGTTAACCTACCCTGTCCCGCTACATACCCGGGAGACCTAACCACCCTCCCCAGGCAACTACCCCCACCCTTCACCCATTCATTTGTACAGTGGCTTCATCATGTCCATATAATATGGGCATGATTAACCAATATACAAAGAAATAGGTAAATATTACAAAAACAGGCCCAAATAAAAACATCACATAGCCAAATAAAAAACAGCACATTGCAAAATCAAATACATCTTAAAATAAAACATAGCATATATCAAAATTAAACACAGCACATATCAAAATTAAACACATCTAAAAATCTAATACAACGAATAGCCAATTAAATATATAACAAGTGCCAATCAAACAATTCAATGGTACAGTGGGTACATGATGCAAATAATCTGTGCACCATGTAACACTATGCCATTGAATGCTCAAACTAAAAGAAACAATTACAAACATGATCCAATGCCATCCAAACAATAAAAAAATACAAAAACATCAACAAGTAAACATAAATAAATTAATAACTAGCAATTAATCCAATGCAAAATAAATTACACAATTCAAAATTAAAACACCAAAAACAAACCATTATGCAATAAATGAAAGCTCAAAGTAACCACCATCAGACAAAATCTAACTACCAAAAAGAAGACAATATTAAAAAGCAAGCACCCCCCTGAAATAAACTATTTAAAACACCACTATAAATTACATCTAACTAAATAAAAATAAAAATTACATTGCACCAACATTTCTAAACAAACAATCAAACTACATTTAATATAAATCAAAACAAGCATTTGCAAAATCAACCATTGATTGTCCCTGTATGTATGTATAGCCATAGAGACATAATGAATACAGGAGCAATAAATGGGCATCAAAAAGAATTTAATCACAATTAAAAAAAAATCAAAAACCTGTCAAATAAAAATAACATACATTTAATTTTTTTTACTTACCTTTAGATGACCTCACCCTCCGAATCCCAGGGACACCTCATGCTCACGAACCAAGCCACGCAACAGGAACCAGGTTAAAAAAAATCAGGTAAATCAAATTCCGGATAAATCTGCGATAATAATTTGTGAAGCCCAAAAAACGCTATATGTCCTTGGTTAGTAGGCCGTGGCCAGTCTAGGACTGCCTTGAGTTTAGCTGGATCCACGGAGAAACCTGAGTCAGAGATTATATATCCCAAGTATGTGGTAGAAGTTAGATGGAATTGGCATTTCTCCAATTTGGCGAAGAGATGATTTTCGCGATGTTGTAATAGTACCTGTTTGACATGACCGATGTTCTTGAATAGACTTGGAGAAAATCATTGTCGTCCAAGTAGACAATAAGGAATTGGTTGATATGGTCCCAGAAGATCTCATTGACAAAGTCTTGGAAGATGGCAGGAGTGTTGCAGAGACCAAACGGCATGACAAGGTACTCATAATGACCATCTCATGTGTTGAAGGCCATTTTCCATTCGTCACCCTGGCGAATTCTCTTCAAATTGTAGGCACCACACAAATCCAATTTGGTGAAGATGGCTGACCCTTGAAGGCGTCAAAAAGTTCTGAGATCAAAAGTAAAGGGTAGTGGTTCTTGAGGGAAATCTTATTAAGCCCCCTATAGTTGATGCATAGGTGAAAAGATCCGTCATTCTTTTTAACAAAAAGAATTCTGGTCCGGCTTGAGAAGAGGACTTCCGAATGAACCCCCTTTTAAGATTTTCTAGAATGTATTCATTCAAAGCTTTGGTCTTTCGGAAGTGAGAGTGGATAAGATCTTCCCCTAGGAAGAACAGAACCAGGCAAAAGGTCAATAGGACAATCGAAGGGGGCGTGCGGTGGAAGAATCTCAGACCGTGCCTTGTCAAAAACATCACGGAATTCAACATATATCTCAGGTAGGAAACTTGTTTCTTCTCCGGAGATGACCGACCCACATATCTTATGGACAGGAACCGCACTGCTCGCGGCACAAAGGGTACTCCACTGGAAAGGTTCTTTATTTGTCCACTCGATGCAGGGATTATGGCATTGAAGCCAAGGGAGGCCAGGATCACTTCAATGGAAGGGGTGTGAACACGTCCAGATGAATCTCCTTCTTCTGGTCCTCCCCCATCAGTAAGTGGAAGGAAAGGGTCTGCAGGGAAGTGAAGGCTGGTGCTAATGGTTGACCGTCGATGGCTTTCAATCCTACCGGAACCCTCTTGTGGATAAGCAGGATGTTGATCTTCTCCGCGAAACCCTGGTCGATAAAGTTGCCTCCAGACCCTGAATCCACAAATGCCAGCGCAGTGGCACGAAAGTTCTCACCCGTACGAGAAACTGGAATCAAAATCCTGGTCGGCAAGACCTCTTTGGTATTTGGGGAGATGGAGACAGTTCCCAATGAGACTCCCCTGGACCTCATTGGGAGTTGGCTTTTCCCGACTTGTGGGGACAAAGGAGCACTTGATTCCCGGGATTGCCACAGTACAGACAGAGCCCAGCACTTCGTCGGCGTTGCTTCTCAGAGGGGGGCAACTTATTACCACCCAATTGCATGGGTTCAGGAGCGTCAGAGTAGGAATCCTCCGGTGTAGTGATGAGGAGTGACGGCGATCTGGGCACTAGTTAGCGATGACGGGATTGTTCTGACCTCCTTTCTTGCAAGCGTTGATCTACACGGATGCAAACGAGATCCATCGGTGCTCTTGTGCAGCGAGCTCATCCTTTGTGACTCTGACCCTGCCAGAAGGCTGATGACAATGCCTTGTTATTCCACCCGGTCTCTGCGGCAATAGTACAAAACTCTAGGGCATATCTGGTGACCGGACGATTTCCCAGGGAAATATAAAAAGAGAAGAGGCAGTGGTTACCATGCGACCAGGTGTGTCAAAGACTCTATGGAACTCCCTGGCGAATAGTCCGATGTCTTGTGTTAGGTCCAACCTCTTCTCCCAAATGGGGGACACTAAGCCAGGCCGTCATCTGCAAGTAGAGAGATGATGTATGCCACCTTGGATCTTTGGGAGGGAAAGCGAGATGGCACCATCTCAAACTGAATGAAGCATTGGTTTAAGAACCGTCTGCACCCGTGAGGGTCTCCTGCATAGCGGTTGGGAGTCGGGAGTCGGGGTTCCGAAGAATTGGTAGTAGACAGAAGGGTGGGAGCAGAAGCGGAAGAAGCTGAGGGAGTGGAGATGGGAGAAGGAGTTTACGCCTGTTGTGAGAGAAAGGAGGTTCTGCTGTAGCAAGTCCATTCATTGTCCATCCATCGGTCGTTCTGCTCTAGATACTTCTCTAGTTTAGTGAACATGTTGGTGTGTGAAGTCAAGACTTGCTCCTCTCACCGGGGTCCATGTTCATTGGGCTGAGCATACTGTCACGGTGTGCTCATGACAAACAAGTTGGGACCACAGGACTGAGGTGGGAATGGATATAAATGCCACCCACAGCCACGAGGGCGCGTCTTGAGAGTAGCGTCTTGATTGGGCAAGGTAGCCAGGTCGGGATTGGAGAAGTACGGAAAGTCGTATACTTGCCAGGGTATGGGTTGGAGAGGTGCAGATCGTTGCAGGCACTATTAGCCAAAGTCTGGGTTGGAGAGAGGAGAATGGTCATTGTACAGATGCCAAGGTCGGGGTTGGAGAGGTGCAGATTGTCGTAGATATCCAGAGTCAGGAGTACGGAAGAGCGGAGTCCAAAAGCGAAGCCGGGTCGGTACACAGAGCGAGGAACAGTAAGACAAGGCAAGACTGTGGAGGCAGAGAAGAGGTAAACACAACGCAACTATGATTATGCTCAGCCAATGTGTCAATGGTACAGCTGAGGATACATGAGAGAGAGGTAACAATGATAGGAGAGGTCGTGTGGAGGCACGTCCTCAGCGCAAGCGGAGATTGGGTAAAGATGAAGGAGACAGGTGCTGACTAAGTTGCATGATAAAGTAATTGGCGAGGAGCATGTGTGCACTGTGCACGTGTCATGTGCATGTGGCACGCACCAAAGCTGGGTGTGCACGAGTGCAACCTGGAGACGGGACCCTCCGCCTCCATCCTCGGCAGAGAGCTGAGTGCACGCTGGCGCGTAGTGCTGTTGAGAGCAGGCACGAGTCCTGAGGACGTGCTGCCAGAAGTGGGGACCGTGGATTTCGAGGGAGGTAAGGTGGGAGCACGCTGAGAGTGGCGACACTCCCGGTTCATTACAGAAGTTATCCAAAAATGCTGTTTTTTGCATATACTTGCTGTAAGTGCAATATCATTCTAACCAAGTCTCTTGTAAATAAATTTATTGTGCCATGATCTTTTTCTCTCTTGTTTCCATTGCATACTCTGAATACATTGGAGATCTAGCTTGTCTCGATTAACCTTTGCAACTCCGGATAGGAAGGAAATCATAAAAATAAGCCACATTCAACTTGTAAGTGCATGTACTTACCCACAAGTGCTTTAGTAGGTTAATAACCTTTATTGCTATATTCTTGTCTTCTTTTGCATTTATCTGAACATTACTTGACAACTATACTTTAGGACATCTTTTCTTCTCTGTTAAATAAATAAATGTATTACCTAATCCAGCCAGGAAGCAGAAGTTACCTCTCGAAACACGTAGGGTTATACCTGGTTGGCCCTGCATAGCCCATACTGTCTAGCGCTATAAGACTGACACTAGAAAACAGCCTCCAGCTGATTCTCCAAATACCAGAACCTGCTATCCGTCCTCTCGCGAGAGCCGAGAGGAGAGCAAGTGGAGTCAGCAGTAGACATCAGAAGAACGAGGTGCGGACACTGCACTTTACAGCTCCGTCCCTGTGTAGTAACATCTTGCCACCACACAGCTGGTCTGGGACGTAGTGTACCACAAGGAGTTTCGTTTCTGCTTTGCCTTAGATGAGAGAGGAAATTCTCCTAACATATCAATCGCCTATATCCTACCTGTGTCTCGTAAGTAGGGCTCTGATTTTTCAGAGGACCACCATTGAAATCTTCGATTGCATGACATCAATTTGTTGTTATTTTTGCATTCTATTTTGTATTTTAATTAATTTTTATAATAAATGTATCTCTCTTTTTTCACGTATCTTCTCTATGTTTATATGAATTAATAACTCTAAGATACTCAGTCTACCATCACACATTGTGTTTTTACACTTGCAAAACAGTATTATGCTATGTTCTGTTCTTTTCTCTTGTTTCATGTACTGAGAACACGTCTGCATTGATTTCCGTTTAGAGTGTCCAGGACATTTGTCAATACTTAAAACCGAATGGTCGTATCTATAATATTTCACCATATGAGTTACTGTACATCATACCGAGACTTTAAATATCAGCGCCAAATTTATTTCTCTTTTTTTGAACAAACAATATTATACCATAATGTGTTCTCTATTTCTCTTGTTTTTGGTTTCTGCACTCCCCAAGTTTCTAAAAAATACAACAGTTATACCTTTACTCAAAACAGCACGCTTGACCCTGCCTGTCTCTATAACTATCGCCCTGTCTCCATCCTGCCTTTTGACTCTAAACTCCTTGATCACTTTGTATTCTCTCACTTTCTCCATTTTCTTACCCCCTATTCTCTCCTAAATTCTCTACAATCTGGTTCTGCAATGCTCATTCCACTGAAACAGGCCTGACTAAAATAACGAATGACCTCCACACCACCAAATACAAAGGCCATTACACTTTTCTCATACTACTTTGATCTCTCTGCTGCCTTGGATACTGTGGACCACCCTCTTCTCCTTCACATTTTCTATACTCTTGGTATCTGTAACAGAGCTCTATGCTGGATCGTAATTTCAGTGTCTCGCTTGCTAACACCTCCTCCTCTATTAATCTCTTGGTGGGCGTACCCAGGAGTTTGTCCTTGGACCTCTTCACTTTTCTCTTTACACACACTCTCTAGGTGACGTTATCACTTCTCTTGGGTTTAAATATTTCCTCTATGCTGATGACACAGAAATGTACCTAACAACCCCTGACTTTACACCTGCTGTACAGACCAAAGTCTCTAAATTTCTCTCTGCTATATCGTTCTGAATGGCCTTCCGACGAATCAAACTTAACATGTTAATGATGGAGCTCCTCATACTTCCTCCCAAGTATGGACATACTGCCCCCTTCTACATAATTATTGTCAATACTATAATTATCCAGTATCTACATTACCATTTCTACATTACTCTTAGAAATACTATCATTATCCAGTATCACAAGCACCCTTCCTTTGTGTCACATTTGACTCCTCCCTGACCTTCTTCTCTTATATTCAAAATGTAGCTAAACCCTGCTGTTTTTTTCCACTGTAATATTGCAAAGACACACACTTTCCTCTGTCGCTCTACTGCTAAAACTAATTATCTCCTGTCTCGACTATTGTAACCGTCTATGTGGCCTTCCTGCCTCTCACCTGTCTTCCCTACAGTCTATCCTAAATGCTGCTGTTAGAATAACTTTACTTTCTCTTAAATCTGTTTCAGCGTCTCTCATGCTGGAGGATTCCTTAAGCCACACTGAAAAGGCACTGCAAAGTACCAGGCAGGACTGCTGTCTTCTCTGCGAGCAATTCTATAAAGAGTGAGAAGTTAAGGCTGAGATACAGAGGGGCCTGTCAGCAGCGGTCTCCAGGTGTGTGTATATGGCGAATGCAAAGGCAGCTGTTGCTGCCATGGATGAAAAGCAGAGAAAGTCTGACAAAATGGTTGCTGACTGGAAGCAGTACTATGAGATCTCTCAAAGAGAGGTTTGCAATCTCATTAAAGAGCAGGAAGTCTCGCAGAAACAGTCTGTAAGTTGAAGCATGCAGAGGAAAAATCCTAATTCATTTAGATACTGTAAAGAGAGAAAATGCAAGTCTAAAAAAGGAAAATTCAGATTTGACTGACTAGGCCAGTGAAGGAAATGAGAAGCTTCACCAAGCAGAAAAACGGAAGAAACACTTGACCCAGGAAAATTTAGAAATGCAGGAAGCACTACAGAATGCAGAGATAATGTTGCAAGAAGAACACGTCTCCCTGGAGCAGAGCATACTTGCAGCACACATACTGCGGAGTCAGCTGCAAGAGTTGCATGTGAGTATGCAATAGGCCAAGGAAAAACAAGTGAATGCTGAGGAGAAGCAGCGAGTGCTACCGAAATCAATTTTCCAGGTTTCTCAAAAAACACAAGTGCTACAGGAGCGTCTGCTTTTTTGCCCGAGTAAAGCAGCTCGGGTTATTCAGTCATTTTGGAGAATGGTACAGCAAAGAAAGAAATATGAATACTTGAAGGAAAGTGTGATTCGTCTACAGTCCAATGTTAGGAGGTATCAGCAACAAAGACACTACAGGGATGTGAAGAGAGCTACTAGTGTGATTTAGTCCAGATATAGATCCTATGTCATAACCAATCAAGCGGTGTATTCCTGTATGCCTATCTGCAATGCCATTGCAGTACTACAATCTGCTTTCCACAAAATACTGCCAAGTTACAATGGAGTAGCACAATAAGAATCCAGTCGTACTACCGTACCCACAGGGTACAACGTACATTCTATGCCATGAAAGCAACCACTATAAAGATGCAGTCTCTGATGAGAGTGGGACAGAAAGGTGTCTGCAATCATACAATAAGAAAGAAGTCAATGGTTATCCAGCGGTACTCCCATTGGAGTAAGTTAAGGGGTCAAGAAGGAGAGGCTCAAATCTACAACTCTGCTGAATGTTAAAAGAGGTGCCATTGGGTACACATGAAGTTGATGAGAACTCTGCCAAGCTTGAAGTACTGGAGCTAAATTATTCTGAGCCAGACACAGATCATTGTGCTAGTGATACGGACGAGGAGATCACGTGATGGGTGGAAGTACTTGTTGCCAAGCAAGTGAAAGAGAGGGTAGAGAAATACTGTCCTTCACGCCCAGAAGGTCAGGTAATTTTCCCAAAGGACAAAATCAAAGTGACTGGTTGGAGTAAAAATGTTACTGGGAAAAGACTTCTCACCACAGAAACCCAAGTCCATGGATCCAGCCAGAAGATGAACACAGAAATGACTGGAGGAAAGGTTGTGTTACGCCGGTGCTGCCCGCAGACCAGACCCGTTCCTTTCACTGAGGTGAGGAACGTATAGAAGCACGCACCCGCAGCAAAGGGAGCGTGTCCGGAGTGTGGTGATTTGGCGTTGCCAGGCCAGGTGTTATTTAGCTAGCAATACTTGCCGGTACCAGTGTAGAAATGCCGTTGTCGTTGCCGTTAGCCAAAGTCTGGGATTGGAGAATTCCGGAAGGTTGTTTGTCCAAGCAGGGGTCGAGAGCCAGAGAGAGACGTCCGCCAAGCCAAGTCGTAACCTGAGAGAATAAGAGAGAAAACGCCAGAGTAGTAATCCAAGTGAAAACTATGTCGAGCAATGAATGATAGGAAGGACTGGCATTATAAAGTGTGGCTGACCAATCAGAAGTGAAGGCAGACCTGGAGGACTGCGTGGAGCCATCCTGGATAGGTTCCCTTGATTGGCAGGCAGGTGAGGACTTTTGTCTTGACAGGAGATCTTATTCCTGTGTTGGGGGCGGGTCTTCACTGCCAGAGCAGTGAATAAATTAACTTCGCCCAGCGCGCGCTGTTCAGTGGACTTTACCTCTTGAAAGACGGGAATCCAGTAAAGCTTGAATCTCGTATTCTTCGTTACCCTGTACCATCACCGGATCTGGTTTAGAAGTGTGGTCCGGAAAGAGGCTACTGGAGATGAATGGTTTGAGAAGCGAGGTGTGAAAGACATTCGTAATTCTCATGCTTTGAGGAAGTTGGAGTCGGAAGGAAACCGGATTTACCTGCTCCAAGATGGAAAAGGGACCCAGAAACCTAGGAGCCAATTTGATGGAAGGAGTTTTGAGATGGATGTTCTTGGATGATAGCCAAACCTTGTCTCCGATCTTGTAATTAGGTGCCGGACGACGGTGACGATCAGCCTGGTTCTTGGAAGACAATGATGCTTTTTGTAGTGCGGATTGGATTCTGAACCAAGAGTCCTGTAAGAGGGCAATGTGCTCGTCTACGGCTGGTATTCCAGAGGAATTTTTAGAAATAGGTAGACGAGCCGGATGGAATCCATAGTTGATGACGAAGGGGGTCTCGCGGGTAGACTCATTCCTGGAAGAATTAAAGGCGAACTCAGCCCAGATAAGTAATTCTGCCCAGTCATCCTGAGAATTCGAGACGAAGCACCTTAAGTATTTCTCGAGGGATTGATTAACTCTCTCGGTCTGTCCGTTAGATTGAGAGTGATAACCAGAAGAGAAGGAAGATGAGATACCCAGTCTCTTGGTGAAATTTCTCCAGAACTTGGAGACGAACTGTGAACCCCGATCAGACACGATGGATATGGGAATCCCATGGATCCGAAAAATCTCTTTGGAGAAAATATCAGCTAGGGCGGGTGAGGAGGGTAAACCTTTGAGAGGAATAAAGTGTGCCATCTTGGAAAACCGATCCACTACCACAAGAATGGTATTCATGCCATTCGACTTTGGCAACTCCACAATAAAATCCATCGATATGTGGGACCAGGGACGTTCCGGAATAGGTAAAGGTAAAAGGAGACCCTGCGGTTTCTGACGAGGAGTCTAATTCCGTGCACATACCGGACAAGACCGAGTAAATTCAAAAATGGTCTTTACCATATTGGGCCACCAGAAAGTGCGACGGATGAGGTCCAACGTCTTCTTGAATCCAGGATGTCCCGCCGAGCGGGCAGCATGTCCCCAATCCAGTATTTCAGGAATGAATTTGGGTTCCACGTACAAGGAGTCTTTAGGAACAACCAGACCGATCGGGAGATTCTCTTGAGATTTGATGATCCTCTCCAGATTCTTGAATGCTACAGCTGCTAAGATTCTTTGTTTAGGAAGGATGGACTCAGTGGTTTTTTCTGATCTCTCTTCCGAAGAGTATTGCCGGGAGAGAGCATCCGCTTTGACGTTCTTAGTGCCAGGAATATATGAGAGCACAAAATTAAATCTAGAAAACAAAAGCGACAAGCGAGCTTGGCGGGGACCTAAACGACGGGCATTCTCAATATACAATAAGTTTTTATGGTCCGTGAGAATAGTGAATGTCTCTTTAGACCCCTCCAAAAGATGTCTCCATTCTTGAAGAGCCAACTTGACGGCCAGAAGTTCCCTATTGCCCATGACATAATTTCTCTCTGCAGAGGAGAATTTTTTGGAGAAAAACCCGCAAGAATGAAGTTTATCCTGGGAAGAAAATTTCTGCGACAGAACCGCCCCAGCCCCACAGTCCGAAGCGTCAACCTCTAAGGTGAAGGGGAAATTCGTGTTAGGGTGTCGAAGGATGGGAGCAGAGACAAAAGTTTGTTTCAGTGTCTCGAATGCCGTGACAGCCTCTGGAGACCAAGATGAAGGGTCTGCACCTTTTTTGGTCAGTGCCGTGATAGGAGCGACAATGGTAGAAAAGTTGCGGATAAACTTCCGGTAATAGTGAGAAAAACCTAAAAACCGTTGAATAGATTTGAGGGAATTGGGTTGTGGCCAATCCACGACGGCCTTTAGCTTCTCTGGATCCATGGACAAGCCTTTGTTGGAGATGATGTATCCGAGAAAGGAAGTGGTAGACTGATGAAAAATGCATTTCTCCATTTTAGCAAACAACCGGTTCTCTCGGAGGCGTGAAAGCATAAACTTCGTATGGATGAT
Source organism: Ascaphus truei (assembly GCF_040206685.1). NCBI lineage: Eukaryota > Metazoa > Chordata > Amphibia > Anura > Ascaphidae > Ascaphus > Ascaphus truei. The sequence goes on along the minus strand of NC_134483.1, from coordinate 190,070,067 downwards.
ATGATCCTGTAAGTTTTGAGAAAAAATAAGGATGTCATCTAGGTATACAATGACAAATCGATTAAGAACGTCCCGAAAGATGTCATTGATGAAGTCCTGAAAAACTGCCGGTGCGTTGCATAACCCGAAGGGCATCACTAGATATTCGTAGTGTCCGCTACGGGTGTTGAAGGCAGTCTTCCATTCATCGCCCTCCCGGATGCGGATGAGGTTGTATGCCCCACGAAGATCCAGTTTAGTAAAGAGATTGGCCCCCTGAAGTCTATCAAAGAGTTCGGAAATGAGTGGGAATGGATAACGATTCTTCACCGTGATATGGTTCAGACCCCGGTAATCAATACATGGTCTGAGGGTACCATCTTTCTTTTTGACAAAGAAGAATCCAGCCCCCGCAGGAGAATTGGAATGACGTATGAAGCCCCGCTTAAGATTCTCACGAATATATTCGTCCATAGCTTCGGTCTCGGGCAACGAGAGAGGATAAGATTTGGCTTTAGGCAAGGTATAACCATGTACCAGATCAATCGGACAATCGTAGGAACGATGAGGAGGTAGAAGTTCGGACTGTGTCTTGCTGAAAACGTCCAAGAATTCGGCGTATGGAGAAGGTAACTCCCTCCGAGAACTGGATGTGTTGGCTAATAGAAAGGATGGTTGCTTGATAGAGAAAGAAGGTTCCTCTGACCTTGACCTCCAGTTAATAGGGTTAGGAGAAACCCAATCGATGAGTGGATTATGCTTCTGTAACCAGGGCAAGCCAAGCGTGATAGGTGATCCCGGGGCATGAATAACATCAAAACCCAGAGTCTCTTTGTGAGAATGAGTAGAAAGGGTGATAGGTCCGGTTTCTAAGGAGATATAAGCCGGGGTGAGAGGTCGATTATCAATCCCGACCAAGGCAACGGGAGAGTCCTTCCTGGAAAGCGGAATCTGATTTTGTTCAGAAAAGGTTTGATCTATGAAGTTCCCTCCTGCGCCAGAATCGATAAATGCAGCTGTGGAGGTGCGGAAAGTCGGTCCTGAAAGGGAGACGGGAATAGTCAATCTTTTGGGAAGTTCCCTTCTGGGAGGGGGACAAGGAGATTCAGTACCCAGAGAGCGCCCCTTCGTACTCACTGGGCTTAGTTATTTCCCGGAGATGGTGGATGGTTACGAGTGCGCTGCTCAGAAGCTCCGCAATGATGGCACGACTCCCCAGTAGAGCGAAGTTGTCGTGACGGTGCCCGAGGTTGCTGAACTCCAAGTTGCATCGGCTCTGGAGCCTCCAGCGCCGGTAACGGGGAGAAGACGGGTCTCTGGTTAGTAGAGAACCTGGTAAAGGAAGCACGGAAAGGCGTAGACCGGGGAAGCTGACGCTGAGCGCGGCGTACCTGAAGGCGCTGATCCGTACGAGTAGCCAGGGAGATGAGATCCTCCAGTGACTCTGGCCTGGTGTGAGAAGCAAGTTCATCCTTCAGAGACTCCGATAGACCTTTCCAGAAGACGGCGACTAAGGCCTCCTGACCCCAATGAGTCTCAGCTGCTATAGTTCTGAATTCCAAGGCGTATTGGCCCACAGGCCGACGTCCCTGTGTAAGCTCTAGCAGGGTATCAGAAGCAGTCTCTTGACGTGCGGGGGTATCAAAAACCTGTCGAAAGTCCCGTCTGAAGGCCGCGTAATCACGGGTAATATCAGGGCGTAGTTCCCAGATCGAAGAGGCCCATACCAGTGCATTACCTGTGAGCAGACTATATACGTAGGCTACCTTTTTCCGGCCAGTAGCATACAACTGGGGAGCCATCTCGAACTGGATCTCGCACTGGTTGAGAAAGCCACGACAGGCGTGTGGATCCCCTGCGTAGGGCCTTGGAGCCGGAATCTTCGGAACTGAAAATGAAGTGGAAGATAAGTCAGGCTGCGCCGGGGGTGCAGCCGCAGGCGGTGCCTGTAAAGGCCGGTCCAATACCTGCTGGGAGAGGAGAGCCACTTGATCCGTTAAGGCCTGTATTTGTTGGTACATGGCCGTCATCATAGAGTCCACTGTCTGGTCTGCGTCTTGTGGGCTCGACATAATGTTACGCCGGTGCTGCCCGCAGACCAGACCCGTTCCTTTCACTGAGGTGAGGAACGTATAGAAGCACGCACCCTCAGCAAAGGGAGCGTGTCCGGAGTGTGGTGATTTGGCATTGCCAGGCCAGGTGTTATTTAGCTAGCAATACTTGCCGGTACCGTTGTAGAAATGCTGTTGTCGTTGCCGTTAGCCAAAGTCTGGGATTGGAGAATTCCGGAAGATCGTTTGTCCAAGCAGGGGTCGAGAGCCAGAGAGAGACGTCCGCCAAGCCAAGTCGTAACCTGAGAGAATAAGAGAGAAAACGCCAGAGTAGTAATCCAAGTGAAAACTATGTTGAGCAATGAATGATAGGAAGGACTGGCATTATAAAGTGTGGCTGACCAATCAGAAGTGAAGGCAGACCTGGAGGACTGCGTGGAGCCATCCTGGATAGGTTCCCTTGATTGGCAGGCAGGTGAGGACTTTTGTCTTGACAGGAAATCTTATTCCTGTGTTGGGGGCGGGTCTTCACTGCCAGAGCAGTGAATAAATTAACTTCGCCCGGCGCGCGCTGTTCAGGCGCGCGCCCGGGCAACATGGCGGCCGCGTGAGATACTGCTGGGAGACGGGGATGCCGAGGATGATGGGGAACCCCCAGAACCACCGGAGGTGAGTGGCGCTGGCGAGGGACGCGCGCCACGGCAGCAGGGGTGAATATAGGAGCAGAGGAACCAGGGCGCGGACGCCGCGATCCCTGATTCCTCACAGGTTGAAACCCTCTCCAAATAGAGGTTGAGGAATAAGAAGAGAGATGGACGTCGGACGTCTCCGACAAAGAGGCTAATTCACAGGAATGGTGCACGGGCTGCTCCACAGGACAATGTTGCGCACAAAACATACATACTATTATTCAGATTTGGCTAATAGGGCTATTGGCCATAGTCTAGATGTTTGTTTGGGGAGTGGGGGTCGGGGGGAGGGGGATGTGGTAAGTACCCAAGCGAGGGTGGATAGGCCCCCCCGGGGGATGGATGGAGGGGTTAACGCTTTGGATACCTTAGCAGTTAGTAAAGCGTTGCATGGAAATGCTTATCTAGCCACTAAGGTAGTGTAAGGAATCGGGGAACACGTCCTTTGTGATGTGTTCCCTCCTTTCCTGTCTCCGCACGGACCTCTGCTCTGGTACCAGCGTGTGTGCGCACCCTTGCTCTGTGCACGCACGTGCAGCTCTTCTAATGCTGCCACGGAGCATAGCTCTGCCCCCTTGGACGCACCATGCTTCTCTTGCACACGACACACTCACGTGATGCCGTGCACCGCTCCCCAGCTGCGTGGCAAGATCTCCTAATGCCCACTTGTCTCCTGCAGCCTGTTCTAACCTCCGCAGAGGCCGATCCTGTGATCCGCCTCCTTGGCTATTGGTTTCTGTTCCTGTTATATATCCTGCTCTCACTTCTAATCTTCGCTGAGCATAACTAGTTGTAGCCTTGTGCTCCTGCATCTGTTGTGCCTTGTGCCTGTCTCAGTCTCTCTTGCAGTTTTTGGATTTTACATGTACTGTCCCAGCTTGACTTCTGAACCCCCCTGGACTTCGACCCCGGCTTACCCTCGACTCTATGTACCTCTCCACCCAGACCACGGCTATACGGACTTCTACGATTCTGAAATCTTGGAATTAATGGACTTTTGACCCATCCATCCCAAATCTTAATGGACTATTCTGACCTTTCTATCCCAAAACCTTGGCAAGTATCTGGACTAACCAACTCTCTCCAACCCAGACCTGGCTACGTTGACAATCCACCTGCCAGGCACGCTTCCGCTGCTGTGGGTACGTGGCTCTATACTTCCTTACCTCAGTACCGGGGTCCTGTCTTGCTAGTGGGCAGCGCAAGCGTTACAGGTAGCCAACTGGTTTAGGTACTGAAGCATATATTTTTTAATGTAACAATGTGAAGAGAGAGAGACAGAGAGGGACAGAGGGGACATTTTTTTTGTGAATTTGGGCAGTTCCTTTGATCTGTAGATTTCCGCGGACCACTCACCAAAAGGGAACGCTTAATACAATCCACAAAAGTATGAGGGAGAGATGATTGATAGAGAGATGATAGAGACCTTTCTAATTTTATTAGCATACACTAGTTGTATATACATCCTCTCAAGCATCCCTGTAAATAAATTATGGAGACAGGTCTGCTATAAAAGAAGCACACCTGCGCAATATGCAAAGTATGTTTAAATGAATCCTTACCAACACTTTAAAGAAAGGATTTCCATACTAACTATTCAGAGTTGATAATAAGCTTGCTGATGGCTAGCACCACGGTCACAGCTGTTCTTCTCCTTGCTTTTAATTATGAAAACATCAGAAAACATGTTTTATTTAATCTCTATTAGAATATAAAAAAGAGATAAAAGGCAATCCTTTAGATGAGGTGTACTCTATATACAACTGGTGACTGCCAATAAAATTGGATCTCCTCCCTCTCCTCGCTCGCATCTTCCGTTTTGGATGTCAGCTCACTTAGATCTGAGGTGACAATCTACCCTGGAAAAAATCAAAACATTGGGGCAACATCATAAGGCCCCCAGGGTACAATCTATTATGGCATTGCCCTAATACTAAAAGCACTTACTGTAAGGAGTTAGACCTAGAGTAGATAAACTATTGTGCCATTTGCATTTCCTACAATAGCTTGGCAAAATAAGGCTATGGTGTCATACAGTATTTTACAGTATTGTATTTTGAAGCTATCAAAATATATACTAGTGACAGCTAGCAATCTGTCATTGAAAGTGAAATCATGAAAATATATTCATCTGTTTAAAAATATATTCTGTGGAACTCTGGTCAATCATACCTGACAAAATGTTTGATTCATAATAGAAGTGACTAAAATATTACACCATAATGCAGAATGCTATTATCTCAACAGACTAAAAATCCAGATGGAATTAGAAAACAAATATAACTATCAAACAAAAATGTCAGCATATAGGATTTATCATGCCTAAGTGCTGCTATTTCATTTCTTTTTCCTTTAATCCTTCATTTCGATGGGTTTCTCACTGTTTCCCTGTTGTTCTTGCCTTGAATAGAATTTATAGTAAACATAATCAGGCACAAAACATCTAGGCAATGCCTTCAAAGATTTTTTATTTTTTTACACATTATTTTCCTAGATTTTGTGTTGTGGGTCATTATAGCTTACAAACCACATGCTGTTTAAATAGCTATAAATGACAAAATTCATTATCCAAACAATTTAAATGAAAATATAGCTTTGTTATTCAGGGTCAATATCAAATCACAGCAATGCTTTAAATTTAATGTGTTAACTTGAGTAGATAGAACACTTTTAGATTTCCCTAGATTGAAAGTATAAAGCTAAATTCCCTTAGAGTGTTGTATTCTCATCCAAGCTATTTGGTGAAACAAATAAAAGATTATAAACACCACTGATGTGAAAATATATCTACCCATTGGTCAAAATAACGTATTTGTGAATTTGCATTCAGAAAGGTATTTTGGTATTTGCATTTAGCTTTTCCAGCTAGGTCTATTCTTTATGTACTGCTGCGTCCAGCTTTATTCTTACAAATGCCCGTTGTTACCCGTGGCTTTTTCCGGCTGGCGCCGAACTTAGTCGTGCGCCAGCCGCATCTTCCCCGCATCTTCCCTGCATCTTCCCCGCATCTTCCCCTCCCCCTCGCCTCGTGACCCCCTGGCACAACGCCGATCTCCCGATATACTCCTGATGCATACCCCCCTTCCCGATGCTCTCCTGATGCGTACCCCCCTTACCCCATCCAACGGGCGGGGATGCCAGCGGAACCCTGGCACGCAGCACGCGTGACTGCGTGACCGGTGCCCCTGTGATGCGCGACACGCTTCGAAAAAAAAAAAAACAGCCGTGTCTGCCCATCGTCTGCCCACACATTTCTGTGGCGGCCGCAGGAAAATAAAGGCGGCCACCACTGTAAGCTGTAAAGTGCATTATAAGATATATGGTTTAGATTCACTATACTCTGATAAGGGGGAAAGATGTTAATACCCCACAAAAATGCTTTTTTTTAAACGGATAATTCTTTACAATGTTATTGCATCAGATAAAGCCTTTTCTCCATTGTGATATTTGTTATTTGGATTATATTTCATGTAAATGAGTTATTAACACCGAATAACTCAAACGTGCTACCTGTATTCACTAAACTCTGATACCTGGAATTTAAGCAGGGGCACTTTCACTGGTGCTTTGGTTTTAGGATTGGTTTGGGTTAAAAAAAAAAGTGTGTTGGTTTTTGATCTAAAACATTTTAGCGTTTTAGTTTTGTAGAAAGACAAAATGTTCTGGTTATTTAAAAAATGATCAGGAGAAAACATTCTTTAAAACATGAATTTTTGTTTGTCCATCTTTAAAATATAGATTTACAGAACATGTATGTGTGTGTGTGTGTATATATATATATATATATATATATATATATATATATATATATATATTATATACAATGAAGGTCTGCGCTCGTGTGTGAATAGCCAGAAATATAGGGTATCTATAATTGGACTATTAGTGGATTATAAATATATAAACACAATATTAATGAATTAATATAATGATAAAATAATACAATATATCCTTAAATAATGAGATTAATTAATATACCAATAGTGCATAATGAATGTCTAATCAAAGCAACTAAAAAATACAATTTAAACAAAAAAATGTGTGGTGCTGTGAACTTTCCTTAATCTGCTCAATGCAGATAGTCCTCTAGAGTCCAACAAATAAGTCCAATAATTGGGGAGTAACAGTAGCACTATTAGGACCGACAGGCAGCTTCTTTACAAGGGCACAACGACTTCCCTCTCCACCTGCATAGAAAGATATAAGAAAAAAAGCGCCAAATCCTAGTGCATTACTGTGCAAAAATCGATATATTTAATTCCCAAAAATCTCAATAAAAATGAACTCACAAACATAAAACATTTAAAAGCATTGTATGAGTAATACTCATGCTCCTAGGACCAGGAAACGCTGCTTTGCTGCTGTAGTCCCTCCGTGACTCCACTGGAACAGAATGCTGCCTCCGTTGTTCACTGCCTGCAGGAACTGACGTATCAGGCGCTCCACGATGGTCTCTCACCCGGTACACACCACCAGATGATCTTTAGTTCCCACCGGGGACGGTAGATGCCGCGGACCAGCGGATGACGTCACGGGAATCGTCCAAGATACCGGACCGGTACAGATTCTCAGCAGTTCAAATGGCAAGCGTTGGAAAGTCCCCTGCACACCTTCCCTACACGTTTCATCAGATTGACTGACTTCTTCAGGGGTTGGACTCTGGGTGTGTGGTGTCTCATACTATATACCCCCCGAGTCCAATTAGCTTGATTAGTTAATAGGCAAAAAACAGTGTGTTGGCAATCTAAATTGTAAGTAGAACAAATTATGTACACACGTGAACAACCAATATTGCATCTACATTATTGAATACTTGCCAGCACACAGTGATGTATATAAAAAATGAATGACAGTAATACTATAAAATTACTAAAACCAACTTGTAGTTGATGTCCTTGTCTATTTTTTTTGTTGTTGTGCGGACTACAAGGGTATATCTAAAAATATCAAAAGGATATACTGTAATTGCCAACACATTCATATAAATGATATTAGCAACAGTTATACATTTCAATTGTTAAAACCAAATTTTAGTCAATATTCTTATCTGTTTTAATTAAACATACTATAAGGGTATATCTACAGATATCCTAAATACCCCAATGGATCTATTGGTAAACAGAAGAGATAGGTATTATTTAACACAAAATAAGTGTGGCTTGAGGAGGGTGGATCAATTGATAAACAAGGAAGAGTGTAATATTCTCTATACAATTGAATAACTTACACCTTAGTGTATTATTTATATTTTTCTTTAGTATTATCATGGATAAAGATTGAAACCATAATCCCTTATGAATGGTTCTACTCTTATTATTGTAGAACAATTTGAGAGATTTGTGTTTGTGACTATGAATATTGATTGGTATCCCATAAACAGGAGGTGAAGGTATCTTTTAGTATGATTACAATTTGAACTATAAAATAGAACCAACGTGGAAGAGAGCAGCATTTGTGAAATATATTTTTGGAAGTTTAGACCGGACATGTATCCTAGGTCACTTGAATAGTCAGCCCAGCAAATTTGCATGGTTCAGCTTGTCTCCCAACACTCCTCGGTGTGATGGAAAGAGGGAAGGGGAGAGGGGGGGGGGAGGGGGAGGGGAAAGGAGGTTTGAGAATTGTGAAGGTGAAAAAAGAAATCTATGTATACGTGATAAGTGATTATATATAAATATAGATGTGAATACATGATCCAAATTATGCTAAAATAACAAACTGTGATAAATGTGTCCTAGTACGGTACTGTGCTATTTGTGTATGTGATTGATTTATTTATTGTGTTAATTTATTTGATGTGTGCTACCAATGATATGAACCCTCAAACAAAATGGTTGAGTGCTGTCATAAATAATTAACACCAAAATGGGTGAATTATTATTAATAATAACCTATGTCTGGCGATCACGAAGGGAACATGTGAACATGTTCAACCCAGACCTCCGTGGTCACCAGACATGTAACATTACCTATCCTATAGTGATAGGGAGCAAAAAGAAAACAGGAGAAAAATCCATCTCAAAATATAGACAGAAGTAGATTTAGATGACTGTGCTAACATCAATACAATCATTCAGGCCTTCTGGACTCAGTGTATTCAATTCGTAGATCCAGTATGTTTCTCTAAGATTAAGCAATTTATGCCTGTCTCCACTCAGAAGTGTAGAATTGATAGCCTCAACCCCCATGATTATTAATGAGGACGGATCTTTATTGTGCTTCAATTCGTAATGTCTGGATAAACTATGTGTTTTTAACCCATGAATTATATTACGTCGATGTTCCAGGAATCGTATACATAGGGCCCTTTTAGTTCTACCAATATACTGAAGCCCACAGGGGCATGTAATGGCATATACAATGTGAGTGGACAGACAGTTGATATGGCCTTTTATTTGATGTACTGATCCATTAGAGTGGGATGTGACACTCTCAGTCTTCTTTAAGTGTTTGCATGTAAGGCATCTTGAGCGATTGCACAGGAAATTACCATTTTTTACGTTCTTATTTGTTTGTACAGCATTTCTGAATTTTTTCAGTCTACTGGGTGCCACGATTGATTTTATATTTCTGGCTTTCTGAAATATCACCGGTATTTTGGATGGTAAATTTTTGCCTATGATTGGGTCATTAAGCAAAATTCCCCAGTGTTTGTTTAAAATATTTTTAATTTTTTGTGAAGCACAGTTGAATTGTGTTATAAATTGTGGGATACAGATCTCATTCTTGTCCCTTATCTGCCTCTTTCTATTTCTGGATATTATATTGCCTTTTGACTGGTCTAAAAGTTCTTGTCTATCCAGTTGGCCCACTTGTTTAAAAGTTTCTAGGACCTTGTGGTGATTGTAACCTTTGTCCACAAACTTTTTTACAAGAGCGTCCCCCTGGGCCAAGTAGTCCAAATCAAGAGAACAATTCCTCCTGATTCTGAGAAATTGGCCCCTGGGGACGTTCTCCAACCATTTATGGTAGTGGTTGCTGTTGAAATGTAGGTATGCATTTGTGGACACTTTTTTGAAAAATGTTTTTGTTACAATTTCATTCTTGTTGTTCACCATTAATTCCAAATCCAAAAAATTAATATTGTATTATATCAAAAGTAAACCTCAAATCCATCTGATTGTCATTAAATGCTGTTAGAATCTCACTCAATGCCTCCTGTTCACCGTCCCAGATGAAAATCAGGTCGTCTATGAAACGGCCATAGTACACCAAGCCCGCCCCCAGCCTAGCATTACCCCACACATGAGTGTCCTCCCATAGGCCCATGTATAGGTTTGCATAGCTGGGGGCAAAGCGGGTGCCCATAGCCGTTCCACAGATCTGAAGATAGTAATCATCTCCAAATAAAAAATAATTATGTTCCAAAATGAACAGGATTGCATTTAAAATAAATTCTCTCTGTGTTTTGTTGATAAGATTGTCCTTTTCCAAAAAATGTGCTATTGCTGCCACTCCCTTTGTATGACCAATGCATGTGTACAAAGAGGCCACATCACATGTGGCCCAAATGTAAGTGGATTTCCAAGGTATCCCTGAGATTGAGTCTATAACATGCAGCGTGTCCCTAATATGTGATCTAAACTTGACCACCATAGGTTGTAAAAAATGGTCAACATACTGGGACACGCTGGACGTCATAGACTCAACCCCAGAGACAATAGGTCTCCCTGGTGGGTTAGTTGTATCTTTGTGTATCTTTGGTATGTGGTAAAACACTGGTGTTCTAGGGTTTCTTTTGAATAAAAAATCAAATTCTGCCTGTGTGATGATTCCCTCATGTTTTGCCTCTAAGAGGAAAATTTTGAGATCCTTTTGATAGATATCCATTGGGTCTCTTTGTAGAGGTACATATGACTTCCCATCACCTAACAGCCGATTTGCTTCTGCTATGTATACACTCTTATCTTGAAGCACTATTCCGCCACCTTTATCTGCCTGTCTTATTACAATTTCACTATCTTCGCTCAACTCTCTTAAAGCCTGTAGTTCGTTTTTATGTAAATTACTTTTTTGTAATACAGGTATATTTTGGCAGAGGGATTCAAAATCTTTCAATACTAGTGTGTAAAATGTATCAATGAACCCCCCCTTTGCTTGATAGGGGAAGAAGGTGGATTTTGGGATAAAAGGTGAATGTTTGATGTTAACTGTAGAAGATACCACGGAGGTATAATCAGCAACAGTGGAGGAAGACAATACTGGATCTACCAAATTTTCCACAATATCCAATACAACATCATTGAGATGTGTAGTATGTTGTGTAAAAATGTCCAAATTTTGGCCACAGTTTGTATCAATGTCAGCTGTGTCAGAGCCATCTGCCAATAGTGAAGTCATGGCTTTAATACAATCCCTCTCTTGAGAGCTGAACATCTCCTCCTTCTCTTTTCCCTTCATAGTGAAAAATCTCATTAGTGTGACCTTCCTAATATATTTATTTAGATCTACAAATAAATTGAATTTTTTAGGTGAACTACTAGGTGCAAAAGAAAGACCTTTAGAGAGGAGTGCGGTATGATGTGCTGACAATACAAAACTTGATAGGTTGAAAATACCGTGACTATCCGGCATCAATGTCCTTAGTCTGCCTTCCTTCTTTCTTTGTTCACGCTGCCCAGATCTTCTTCCACGCTGTTTCTTTTTCTGCGTTGTGAGGAGTGTTCCCGCGCTGTGGGATGTCTGTCCCATAATGGGTAAGTTCTCCTTTTCTCTCTCTCTTCTTCCTTCTTCACCAACTCTAAAAAAGAAGCAGTATGTGAGGTTATTTTGGACCGAGATGGTGATAAATCCCTATTGGTGTGTTTGGGAATGGCCCCACTTTTTTCTCCACCTTCTTTATTAGCAAGATCTGAATTCTTAGGGGAATCTGTCAAAACCTCAAATCTATTCTCTGTAGAACACCCCGGTGTAGTAGATTTGTTTTCCTTCTGTTTATTCGTCCTGGGTGTATGTGTTCTAGGTGTTACTCCTGAGGTATGTCTTTGCGTTCCATAATATCTTTTTCATAATTTAGTACTCTCTTATTCACCAATTGATCCAATTCCTGAAACTCTTCACTCTTCAGTCTTTGTATATGGCATTAAAATTTGTTGTACTTCCTCTATTTCCTTCTCAGTGAATTTCACTCTCTCCTCTCGGTACGAGATTAATAATTAATTTTAATGACAAATTTTAATGCCATATACAGAGAGTGAAGAGTTTCAGGAATTGGATCAATTGGTGAATAAGAGAGACCTAAATTATGAAAAAGATATTATGGAACGCAAAGACACAAAATATCATAGAGATACTAATGACTATGCTACTAATCAGGTTACTAATTGGAAAAGAGTTAAGCGAAATGATTCTAAACACCACTATCCCCCTAAGAAGGGAAAGAAACAATACAAATATAGGGAAAGAAGTAGGGACCACCAACATACCTCAGGAGTAACACCTAGAACACATACACCCAGGACGAATAAACAGAAGGAAAACAAATCTACTACACCGGGGTGTTCTACAGAGAATAGATTTGAGGTTTTGACAGATTCCCCTAAGAATTCAGATCTTGCTAATAAAGAAGGTGGAGAAAAAAGTGGGGCCATTCCCAAACACACCAATAGGGATTTATCACCATCTCGGTCCAAAATAACCTCACATACTGCTTCTTTTTTAGAGTTGGTGAAGAAGGAAGAAGAGAGAGAGAAAAGGAGAACTTACCCATTATGGGACAGACATCCCACAGCGCGGGAACACTCCTCACAACGCAGAAAAAGAAACAGCGAGGAAGAAGATCTGGGCAGCGTGAACAAAGAAAGAAGGAAGGCAGACTAAGGACATTGATGCCGGAGAGTCACGGTATTTTCAACCTATCAAGTTTTGTATTGTCAGCACATCATACCGCACTCCTCTCTAAAGGTCTTTCTTTTGCACCTAGTAGTTCACCTAAAAAATTCAATTTATTTGTAGATCTAAATAAATATATTAGGAAGGTCACACTAATGAGATTTTTCACTATGAAGGGAAAAGAGAAGGAGGAGATGTTCAGCTCTCAAGAGAGGGATTGTATTAAAGCCATGACTTCACTATTGGCAGATGGCTCTGACACAGCTGACATTGATACAAACTGTTGCCAAAATTTGGACATTTTTACACAACATACTACACATCTCAATGATGTTGTATTGGATATTGTGGAAAATTTGGTAGATCCAGTATTGTCTTCCTCCACTGTTGCTGATTATACCTCCGTGGTATCTTCTACAGTTAACATCAAACATTCACCTTTTATCCCAAAATCCACCTTCTTCCCCTATCAAGCAAAGGGGGGGTTCATTGATACATTTTACACACTAGTATTGAAAGATTTTGAATCCCTCTGCCAAAATATACCTGTATTACAAAAAAGTAATTTACATAAAAACGAACTACAGGCTTTAAGAGAGTTGAGCGAAGATAGTGAAATTGTAATAAGACAGGCAGATAAAGGTGGCGGAATAGTGCTTCAAGATAAGAGTGTATACATAGCAGAAGCAAATCGGCTGTTAGGTGATGGGAAGTCATATGTACCTCTACAAAGAGACCCAATGGATATCTATCAAAAGGATCTCAAAATTTTCCTCTTAGAGGCAAAACATGAGGGAATCATCACACAGGCAGAATTTGATTTTTTATTCAAAAGAAACCCTAGAACACCAGTGTTTTACCACATACCAAAGATACACAAAGATACAACTAACCCACCAGGGAGACCTATTGTCTCTGGGGTTGAGTCTATGACGTCCAGCGTGTCCCAGTATGTTGACCATTTTTTACAACCTATGGTAGTCAAGTTAAGATCACATATTAGGGACACGCTGCATGTTATAGACTCAATCTCAGGGATACCTTGGAAATCCACTTACATTTGGGCCACATGTGATGTGGCCTCTTTGTACACATGCATTGGTCATACAAAGGGAGTGGCAGCAATAGCACATTTTTTGGAAAAGGACAATCTTATCAACAAAACACAGAGAGAATTTATTTTAAATGCAATCCTGTTCATTTTGGAACATAATTATTTTTTATTTGGAGATGATTACTATCTTCAGATCTGTGGAACGGCTATGGGCACCTGCTTTGCCCCCAGCTATGCAAACCTATACATGGGCCTATGGGAGGACACTCATGTGTGGGGTAATGCTAGGCTGGGGGCGGGCTTGGTGTACTATGGCCGTTTCATAGACGACCTGATTTTCATCTGGGACGGTGAACAGGAGGCATTGAGTGAGATTCTAACAGCATTTAATGACAATCAGATGGATTTGAGGTTTACTTTTGATATAAACATATACAATATTAATTTTTTGGATTTGGAATTAATGGTGAACAACAAGAATGAAATTGTAACAAAAACATTTTTCAAAAAAGTGTCCACAAATGCATACCTACATTTCAACAGCAACCACTACCATAAATGGTTGGAGAACGTCCCCAGGGGCCAATTTCTCAGAATCAGGAGGAATTGTTCTCTTGATTTGGACTACTTGGCCCAGGGGGACGCTCTTGTAAAAAAGTTTGTGGACAAAGGTTACAATCACCACAAGGTCCTAGAAACTTTTAAACAAGTGGGCCAACTGGATAGACAAGAACTTTTAGACCAGTCAAAAGGCAATATAATATCCAGAAATAGAAAGAGGCAGATAAGGGACAAGAATGAGATCTGTATCCCACAATTTATAACACAATTCAACTGTGCTTCACAAAAAATTAAAAATATATTAAACAAACACTGGGGAATTTTGCTTAATGACCCAATCATAGGCAAAAATTTACCATCCAAAATACCGGTGATATTTCAGAAAGCCAGAAATATAAAATCAATCGTGGCACCCAGTAGACTGAAAAATTTCAGAAATGCTGTACAAACAAATAAGAACGTAAAAAATGGTAATTTCCTGTGCAATCGCTCAAGATGCCTTACATGCAAACACTTAAAGAAGACTGAGAGTGTCACATCCCACTCTAATGGATCAGTACATCAAATAAAAGGCCATATCAACTGTCTGTCCACTCACATTGTATATGCCATTACATGCCCCTGTGGGCTTCAGTATATTGGTAGAACTAAAAGGGCCCTATGTATACGATTCCTGGAACATCGACGTAATATAATTCATGGGTTAAAAACACATAGTTTATCCAGACATTACGAATTGAAGCACAATAAAGATCCGTCCTCATTAATAATCATGGGGGTTGAGGCTATCAATTCTACACTTCTGAGTGGAGACAGGCATAAATTGCTTAATCTTAGAGAAACATACTGGATCTACGAATTGAATACACTGAGTCCAGAAGGCCTGAATGATTGTATTGATGTTAGCACAGTCATCTAAATCTACTTCTGTCTATATTTTGAGATGGATTTTTCTCCTGTTTTCTTTTTGCTCCCTATCACTATAGGATAGGTAATGTTACATGTCTGGTGACCACGGAGGTCTGGGTTGAACATGTTCACATGTTCCCTTCGTGATCGCCAGACATAGGTTATTATTAATAATAATTCACCCATTTTGGTGTTAATTATTTATGACAGCACTCAACCATTTTGTTTGAGGGTTCATATCATTGGTAGCACACATCAAATAAATTAACACAATAAATAAATCAATCACATACACAAATAGCACAGTACCGTACTAGGACACATTTATCACAGTTTGTTATTTTAGCATAATTTGGATCATGTATTCACATCTATATTTATATATAATCACTTATCACGTATACATAGATTTCTTTTTTCACCTTCACAATTCTCAAACCTCCTTTCCCCTCACCCTCCCCCCCCCCCCTCTCCCCTTCCCTCTTTCCATCACACCGAGGAGTGTTGGGAGACAAGCTGAACCATGCAAATTTGCTGGGCTGACTATTCAAGTGACCTAGGATACATGTCCGGTCTAAACTTCCAAAAATATATTTCACAAATGCTGCTCTCTTCCACGTTGGTTCTATTTTATAGTTCAAATTGTAATCATACTAAAAGATACCTTCACCTCCTGTTTATGGGATACCAATCAATATTCATAGTCACAAACACAAATCTCTCAAATTGTTCTACAATAATAAGAGTAGAACCATTCATAAGGGATTATGGTTTCAATCTTTATCCATGATAATACTAAAGAAAAATATAAATAATACACTAAGGTGTAAGTTATTCAATTGTATAGAGAATATTACACTCTTCCTTGTTTATCAATTGATCCACCCTCCTCAAGCCACACTTATTTTGTGTTAAATAATACCTATCTCTTCTGTTTACCAATAGATCCATTGGGGTATTTAGGATATCTGTAGATATACCCTTATAGTATGTTTAATTAAAACAGATAAGAATATTGACTAAAATTTGGTTTTAACAATTGAAATGTATAACTGTTGCTAATATCATTTATATGAATGTGTTGGCAATTACAGTATATCCTTTTGATATTTTTAGATATACCCTTGTAGTCCGCACAACAACAAAAAAAATAGACAAGGACATCAACTACAAGTTGGTTTTAGTAATTTTATAGTATTACTGTCATTCATTTTTTATATACATCACTGTGTGCTGGCAAGTATTCAATAATGTAGATGCAATATTGGTTGTTCACGTGTGTACATAATTTGTTCTACTTACAATTTAGATTGCCAACACACTGTTTTTTGCCTATTAACTAATCAAGCTAATTGGACTCGGGGGGTATATAGTATGAGACACCACACACCCAGAGTCCAACCCCTGAAGAAGTCAGTCAATCTGATGAAACGCGTAGGGAAGGTGTGCAGTGGACTTTCCAACGCTTGCCATTTGAACTGCTGAGAATCTGTACCGGTCCGGTATCTTGGACGATTCCCGTGACGTTATCCGCTGGTCCGCGGCATCTACCGTCCCCGGTGGGAACTAAAGATCATCTGGTGGTGTGTACCGGGTGAGAGACCATCGTGGAGCGCCTGATACGTCAGTTCCTGCAGGCAGTGAACAACGGAGGCAGCATTCTGTTCCAGTGGAGTCACGGAGGGACTACAGCAGCAAAGCAGCGTTTCCTGGTCCTAGGAGCATGAGTATTACTCATACAATGCTTTTAAATGTTTTATGTTTGTGAGTTCATTTTTATTGAGATTTTTGGGAATTAAATATATCGATTTTTGCACAGTAATGCACTAGGATTTGGCGCTTTTTTTCTTATATCTTTATATATATATATATATATATATATATATATATATATATATATATATATATATATATACAGGCATACCCCACATTAACGTAGGCAATGGGACCGGAGCATGTATGTAAAGCGAAAATGTACTTAAAGTGAAGCACTACCTTTTTTCCACTTATTGATGCATGTACAGTACTGCAATCATCATATACGGGCATAACTGATGTAAATAACCCATTTGTAACAGGCTCTGTAGTCTCCCCGCTTGTGCACAGCTTCTGTACATGTAGGGAGCCGGTATTGCTGTTCAGGACGTCCTGACAGGCGCATGCGCGAGCTGCCGTTTGCCTATTAGGCGATATGTCCTTAATCGCGAGTATACTTAAAGTGAGTGTCCTTAAACCGGGGTATGCCTGTATATCAAAAACAAGGAACAAAGAGTAGCGCTATAAGTGTGATAAGTGAGTTCTAATGTGATGGTGAATAGGGCTAAATTATTAAATAATCAAATAGTGATTATATAATATTACTAAATAAAAATTAAAGCAATAAAAAAAATAGAATAATAAAACCATATAACGTGAATATCAGAGAACAAACCAGTCCAAATGATGGAAACAGATGAGAAAAAAAGTCCAGATGCAGAGATTAATTGTCAGTCACAATGTGGAGTAGGCTGCTCCTTGGTTGATCTAGACAGATCAGAAGAATCTAAAAAACAAAGACAAAAAGAAGCGCCAGCTCCATGGCATAATATTGTTTGTAAAATTATCAATTTATTAAAAAGCAGAACGTGGCCGCCAGGAATTGCACTCACTTCAAATAGTGAAAAAGCATTCAACTGTAAACCAGTTGAGAATGCAGGAGGGTAGAAAGCCAGATATTGCTGTAGATATACACAAGCAGTAAATGAGGATACTTATCCGTGGCTGGATGGAAGATGGTAGTCATTGTAAGCAGGAGGTGTGGTGGTGTTAGGCAGGTAGCTGAAACACCATCCGGTGTAGTAGGAAAATATCCAGTTGTCAGCTACTTCACTCCATGTGCCTGACGTGAAATCAAAGTATATATGATATAAAATGGAAATAGCTGTGTTAGTCCAGTTTCTATAGTGATAGTGACTCTGCAAACGCACCAGTGAGAAATTAAGAAACAAACTGATCCATCAACTATATGGAAAAAAACAGAAATTAGAGTGGCAAAAATACACAAGAAACTGCAGCGGAACTTAATCAAGAAGAAACAGAAGAAACTACAACTCCTCTCTCAGTATGACTGCAGACTATGGGCACAACATAAGGGATTTCAAGTCAACAAAAAGCAGGACAACTTACAACTAGAAACCCCTAATGACTTTTCAACACAGATACTGTACACACACTCAACCCAGAAGAGAACGCAGCCAGGCAGGGAGTTATAAACCTGTCTGATTATAAAATCTCAAAACCTGAGATCTCTGTTCTCTCCAAGGGACTAACATTCTGTCCCATCACCAAACTGGACCAAATCCAATTATACTCAGACCTAGAAGAATTCTTCAGGAGACTACGACTGAAAGAATATTTCCACAAAAAAGAGAGCACCCCCATAATTACAGAGTACAACAACAAGAAGAATACCTATTTCACACCACCAACAGGACACAACGTCAAATTAGACAGCTACATACAGAGCTTTAGATCTCAAGTTTCCTCACTAGCATCAGCACAGCAGAAAAAAACAATGCAGATCTCTCCATGGGGGATAGGTTGTACAATCAAGGAACTGCGAAACAACCAAAACATCACCATCAAACCAGCAGATAAAGGAGGTGTAGTGGTGCTTATGAACACAAATAAATATATAGAAGAAGGCAATAGACAACTCACAGACAACACCTACTACAAGAACTACTGATGCATGATCCAACCCAGGAATATACAAAGCAACCCGTGAATCTCATCGTCATTCCCTAACCACCTGCAAACACAATTGAAGCAACTAATACCTGACAACCCAGGAGTTGGGATCTTCTACATGCTTCCCAAAATACACAAACCAGGTAACCCCTGAAGACCCATTATAACAGGTATGGATAATAATATATAACCAGGTATGAAAAAATATCATGCTTAGTTGAGAATATTATCAAACCTTTAGTCAGAAGCACCAACAGCTTCATACAAGATACCACAGATTTTCTCAATAACCTTAACAACATCAACCAACTACCGTCCAACACACTACTAGTTAGCATGGATGTAGAATCCCTTTACAGCAACATCCCCCACAAGGATGGTATTGAGGCATGCCTGCAATTCCTTACAACATCTCCCCTGGATCAGAAATATAGCGCTGATGTAATTACCAAACTGATAGAATTCATCCTCACACACAACTACTTCAGCTTCAACAAGGAGATGTACCTACAACTAATGGGTACTGCAATGGGTAACAAGATGGCACCGCAGTATGCCAATCTTTTCATGGCAAATCTGGAACAAAACTTTCTAACTACATGCCCCCACAAGCCCTACAAATTCTGCAGATACATTGATGACCTGTTTATAATATGGACAGAGGGTGAAGGAAACCTAAAAATTCCACGAGTCCCTGAACTCATTCCATCCATCAATTAAACTCAAAATGGATTACTCTGCAAACCTAGTAAACATTCTAGAGACAACAGTAACACTGAAAGTTGGCAAACTACACACATCTGTATACAAGAAACCAACAGACAGATGCAGTTACCTCCACAACTCCAGCTTCCATCCCACTCATACAGCACAAGGCATCATACACAGCCTGGATATGATACCCCGCATATGCTCTGACACTGAAGACAGAAACAGGCATCTCACAACCCTGACCGAATCGTTCAGACCTAAGACCATTGCCAAAACTATTACATCTGCACTAAAAGCCCCACGAGAACACCTGCTACAATACAGACAGAGAGAACCCACCACACGCATACCACTAGTGGCCACATACAACCCTACCCCAGAGGGAATAGGAAAAATAATCAAAAATCTGCAACCCATGCTGGAAGAGGATGTGACATTAAAAGAAATCTTCCCCAAACCTCCCATTCTTGTGTTCCGGCAACCACCAAACCTATAACAGAAATTAGTCAACAGAAAACTTCACAACGAATTTAAAGACAATGATAATGGCACAAAACCGTGCAACAACACACGTTGCAAACTCTGCAAACATATATGTCAAGAGCCCACAGCCAGTCACAACAATGGAACATTCAATGTTAAAGGATCATCCAGTACAGCTGCACATCCAGGAATGTAGTGTATATGATTCAGTACAACAAATGTGACCAAGGATGCTACATTGGGGAAACCAGCCAAAAACTAAAAGGCAGAATGAATATGCACAGACACTCCATACTCCATCACGAAGAAGGAAGACACTGCTCACCAGTGGGACATCATTTCTCACTACCAGATCATTCCATAAATGATTTAAAAATCAAAATCCTCAATGGAATGTTCAAACACACCCAAGAACGGAAATCATTTGAGCTCAGAATGATAAGACTCTTTGACACCAAAACAAGTGGACTTAATGCATAGATGGGGTTTCTCACACACTATCATAATTTGTTGTAATGGTCCTCCCTGCTATTGTGCCATCCTATACCTACCCCTCCAGCATCCTCTCCCCCCTCTGTGCTTCTGTGGATGTAGAGCCCCCTCCCCCATCCCTAAAATTCACCTTCCTTGTCTCTGTTTTAACAACCCTCCAGTGCCTCTCTGTTCTTTATTCTTCCTTTTTTTTTTTTCCAATCCCTGACTAAGTCACAGAAACCTTTGTATATCATTATTGCTTGACCTGAGGAATTTTATTTCTCTGAAAAAAACAATGTTGCACTATTTTGTGTTTTAATTTCTGTCATGTCCTGATGAAATTTGCACATTTTGCACACCTGCTGTTCTTCATCATTATATATATATATATATATATATATATATATATATATATATATATATATTTATATATATATATATATATATATATATATGAAAGAACAATCAGCGCACCAAAATTCAAATTTTAACAAACAATTATAACCGTGAAAAATTAAATCACCATATAATACACTGGGGGCGGTGCTACCAGTTTCTATCTATCCCTACTTATCAATGCTGCCACTTAGGTCCATGACCCCACTGTGGTCGAAAGAATGAATTATCGCAAATGACCCAAGTGCAGAGATATAAACAAAAGGGAAGGAAAAAATTATGTATCTGTGTAGTTAATATAATAAATAGATAAGAAAAGCACTTCCAACTGGAGATGGTATATTTGTAATAGCTCATGTAATGAATGCTAAGGAGTATAGATGCCAACATACGAAGCTCTTCAGGAGATGCGGTAATGGCCAATTAACTCTATACTCCACCGCTTCCACAGGAAAAAAATTCACTCAGGCGTCACCATCTAATCCAATGGACTAATAGAAAAAGTGTCCTATTTCCAATGTAAGTCAGAGATAAATCGTGCATAAAATAAAATAAAATACAATTTATTAAAAAATGTTCAGCATGAGAAATAATATCTAAGCTGTGAAAAAAGCAAATATGCAAAAAACATGGGAGAGAGTTCTCTATGGGATCAATAATATTGTAAATCATAGTTAATGTGTATGGATCCTTGTATCCATAGGATGTAATATATAGAACAATATGTATGAATTGTAGATATTCTGCCAGCAATATTATAATCACAGTCCTCCTTGCCATCCACAGTGATGATCTTGTGGGTGGTGGGGACCAGAGTAATAAGTTCGTAACTTACTCTATAGATAGCTGGTATATTCCTGGTTCTCCTCCAATAGTTACATAGCCTGTGGGGTAATCACCATATATTTACTAACAGTGCGTTAGATGGAGATCTTGCTTACCCTCTCCAGTGACTGTGAGATGGAACCGAAGCTGTATGACATGATACACGATTATCCGTCGTCCTCCCACACCACCGCTTCTGTGTCACGTGGGGTAGCTCAATTCGTGTCTCGTGATATACGCCTCTGGCTGTATTGTGATGCACTCTTGGGGGATTTGGCACTCATACAAGAAATACTCTGTTCTCCCGTCAGCCAGCAACTGATGTACTGTATTATCCCAGCAGAAAAGACAAAAAACTGCAATATTGATCCTCAGTCAGTGCTCTCTCCACAAGCGTCACCCACCGCCTTTCAACTCGTAGTCTTCGTCAGAGGTTAATGTATATATATATATATATACAGTGGTTGACAAATCACCAAAAAATCTACTCGCCACACAAAAAAATCTACTCGCCACCTAGTACCAAACGTGTGCTGCTTGGGCCAATATTTACTCGCCCGGGGGTTTAATCCACTATATATATATAAAGCAGAAAATAGCCGTGTTAGTCCAGTTGCGATAGTGCAGAATAAATGAGTTCTTCAGTATTAGGTGATACCTTTTTTATTGGACTAACAATTTATGTCATAGGAAAAGCTTTCGAGAGTTCTCCTCTCTTCTTCAGGTCAAGCAATACTGATATACAAAGGATTCAATGGCTAAAGCAGTGTAGAGAGAGGGAAAAAAAAAAAAAAAAACAACAGATATTTACTCTAGATAAGGTAGGGTGTTAAGTGTTTGAAGCCAAGGGACAGTGTCAAAGAAAGGTGGGGAGGGAAATGGATGCTGGGGGGAGAGAAAGTGTGGATAAGAATTGAGGCAAGCAGGATAATTACAAACAATTTTGATAGGGTGTGAGAAAACCCATGTCCACATTAAGTCCTTTGGTTTTGGTGTCAAAGAGTCTTATCATTCTGAGTTCAAATGTTTTCCGTTCTTGGGTGCTTTAAAACATTCCATGGAGTATAGAGTGTCTGTGCATATTCATTCTTCCTTGTAGTTTTTGGCTGGTTTCCCCAATGTAGCAACCTAGGTCACATTTGTTGCACTGAATCATATACACTATATTTCTGGATGTGCAGCTGTATGATCCTTTAACATTGAATGTTCTATGGTTGTGACTGGCTGTGGGATCTTGGCAAATGTGTTTGCAAAGTTTGCAGCATTTGTTGCTGCACGGGTTTGTGCCATTATCCATGTCTTTAAAATCGTTGTGAAGTTTTCTGCTGACTAATTTCTGTTTGAGGTTTGGTGGTTGCCGGAATGCAAGAATGGGAGGTTTCGGAAAGATTTCTTTTAATGTCGCATCCTCTGTCAGCATGGGTTGCAGATCTTTGATTATTTTTCGTATACCCTCCACAAACCTTACAAATACTACAGATACATTGATGACCTGTTTATAATATGGACAGAGGGTGAAGAAAACCTAAAACAATTCCACGAGTCCCTGAACTCATTCCATCCATCAATTAAACTCAAAATGGATTATTCGGCAAACCTAATAAACTTTCTAGATACTACAGTAACACTGAAAGATGGCAAACTACACACATCTGTATACAAGAAACCAACTGACAGATGCAGTTACCTCCACAATTCCAGCTTCCATCCCACTCATACCAAACAAGGTATTATACACAGCCAGGCTATAAGATACCACCGCATATGCTCTGACACTGAAGACAGAAACAGGCATCTCACAACCCTGACCGAATCGTTCAGACAGAAGGGATACAAACCAAAGACCATTGCCAAAACTATTAAATCTGCACTAAAAGCCCCACGAGAACACCTGCTACAATACAGACAGAAAGAACCTACCACACGCATACCACTAGTGACCACATACAACCCTACCCTAGAGGGTATACGAAAAATAATCAAAGATCTGCAACCCATGCTGACAGAGGATGCGACATTAAAAGAAATCTTTCCCAAACCTCTCATTCTTGCATTCCGGCAACCACCAAACCTCAAACAGAAATTAGAAAGCAGAAAACTTCACAACGATTTTAAAGACATGGATAATGGCACAAACCCGTGCAGCAACAAGCGCTGCAAACTCTGCAAACACATTTGTCAAGATCCCACGGCCAGTCACAACCATAGAACATTCAATGTTAAAGGATCATACAGCTGCACATCCAGAAATATAGTGTATATGATTCAGTGCAACAAATGTGACCTAGGTTGCTACAGGAAACCAGCCAAAAACTACAAGGAAGAATGAATATGCACAGACACTCTATACTCCATCACGAAGAAGGAAGATACTGCTCACCTGTGGGACATCACTTCTCACAACCAGATCATTCCATAAATGATTTAAAAATCAAAATCCTCAATGGAATGTTTAAAAGCACCCAAGAATGGAAAACATTTGAACTCAGAATGATAAGACTCTTTGACACCAAAACCAAAGGACTTAATGCGGACATGGGTTTTCTCACACCCTATCAAAATTGTTTGTAATTATCCTGCTTGCCTCAATTCTTATCCACACTTTCTCTCCCCCCAGCATCCATTTACCTCCCCACCTTTCTTTGACACTGTCCCCTGGCTTCAAACACTTAACACCCTACCTTATCTACAGTAAATATCTGTTGTTTTTTTTTTTTCCTCTCTCTACACTGCTTTAGCCATTGAATCCTTTGTATATCAGTATTGCTTGACCCGAAGAAGAGAGGAGAACTCTCGAAAGCTTGTCCTATGACATAAATTGTTAGTCCAATAAAAAAGGTATCACCTAATACGGAAGAACTCATTTATTCTGCACTATATATATATATATATATATATATATATATATATATATATATATATATATATATATATATATATATATATAAAACCATAATACTGAGTTAAGTTATGGTGAGTAAAAAAAAGTGACAAAAACCCTCCACAGGAAAGCAAATATGCAAATATAGCTGTATGCTCATCTGCATGTCTTAGGCAGGTCTGCAACCACGCCTTTCCCCATTATCACCCAGCATACAGCACTTCCACTGCAGCAAGGGATTCTGGGAAATGACATGCAAATGAGCACACAGTGTCACTTTTTGCCTCAATAACCATTTTTAACATGGTTCCCTATAGGCTTAAGCTTGCTGCATGGTCACAGCTTTGAGCACAGCCAGGGTTAAGGTGCATACCCAGAAAACCACCCACAGACAGCTGTTTCGACCTTGATGGGTCTCATCAGTGTGGGGTTGATTTTACTGGGAATGCAAGAGAGGCTATGGGATAGGCTAAACCATAATACAAATGAGCACACAGTGTCACTTTTTGCCTCAATAACCATTTTTAACATGGTTCCCTATAGGCTGTGTGCTCATTTGCATGTCATTTCCCAGAATCCCTTGCTGCAGTGGAAGTGCTGTATGCTGGGTGATAATGGGGAAAGGCGGGGTTGCAGACCTGCCTAAGACATGCAGATGAGCATACAGCTATATTTGCATATATATATATATATATATATATATATATATATATATATATATATATATATATGTTGCTCAGTGAGTAAAAGACACTGATTGGCACTGAGAGTTTGAAGCAGGGGAGCCTGGCTCAATTCCCGGTGTCGGCTCCTTGTGATCTTGGGCAAGTCACTTTATCTCCCTGTGCCTCAGGTACCAAAAAACATAGATTGTAAGCTCCACGGGGCAGGGACCTGTGCCTGCAAAATGTCTCTGTAAAGCGCTACGTATAACTGGCAGCGCTATACATAAACATGCTATTATTATTATTTATTATTATATGTATATATATATATATATATATATATATATATATATACTGTATATAGAGAGAGAGAGAGAGAGAGAGAGAGAGAGAGAGAATGTTCAGTCCGCGCTCTTGCTCTTTATGAATATGGAAAGTTGATTCCTCTCTGTCCTCTTGCAGCTGCTGTAGTTCGAGGCGTCTTCCCCCACCTCAAAGATGGATCCCGGCGGAGAACTCCGACGGCAAAGCCAGGCAACCAAGAAAAAAAGGAACACATATACATATACATATATATATACATATACATATATATATATATATATATATATATATATATATATATATATATATATATATATATATATATATATATATATATATATATAGAGGTAACAGTACCGTGTTAGCCGAGCTTCAATAATCAAAAAATAAATAGGTGATACCGTTCTGTGGCTAACAAAATGCTTTTATTTGTGCGAGCTTTCAAGATACACTGATCTCTTCTTCCGGCGATGTTACATTGAATGAAGCAAGCAAAGGGTATACTTAAAAACAGTGTCTCTTGGAATGTAGCAGCCATGCTTTTAAGCAGATATGCTTTTAAGTATATATGTTTCAAGTATTTATGAAGTTTAAAAAGGAAGTTCAAAAAGAAGTGGAAAAGTGGACATCACCTACTGCTTCTGATTCCTGCTTTTGATCTACGTTGGAAAAGAGGATATCATCTATCTAAGACTGCACATCTCAACACTTAACTATTGCTGTGATGCCGCCTTTATTTTTTATATTTGCTGCAACCGCACTTATTCTCAAATTATGCACTTCCTTCCACCAGTCTCCTTATGTCTCTAACTCTATTCATATATCTCCATCTCTCCTTTCTTCCCCACTTCTCAGTTCACATGAACTCCTTTCTTACCTGCGTCCTCTGTCACCACACAGCTATACCTCCTGCACTAAAACACACCCCTACAAATCCTCCTCACACATCCTCTTTCTATCCATGCTTCTCCTCCTTGCTTCTGGGGATATCTCTCCCAATCCTGGTCCCTGCCTTATTTCTACTTGCTCTCGTCCTCGCCTCCCACATACAACTTCTACTCCTTCTGGTGTTAACCCCTCCAACCTCATACCCATCCCCTGCCACCCTCCCTCCTCTCTCCCTTTCTCCTGTGCCCTTTGGAATGCTCGCTCCCTCTCTAACAAGTTCCTCTCTGTACATGACTTCTTTCTCTCTCACTCTCTGCTCCTATTTGCTATAACTGAGACCTGGCTCACTCAGTCTGACTCTGCTCTGGAAGCTGCCCTCTCTTATGGTGGCCTTTCCTTCTCCCACACTCCGCGCCTTGATGGCAGGGGTGGAGGTGTGGGGCTCCTGCTCTCCTCTCTCTGCCGTTACCGAACCCTTCCTATTCCTCCCTCTCTTGCTTTTCCCTCCTTTGAGGCTCACACTGTCCAGATTTTCTCTCCTCTCCCTGTTCATGTGGCGGTCATCTATCGCCCACCTACCTCTACTCATCCCCCTTCTGCCTTTCTCTCTCACTTTGAATCCTGGCTCTCTTTCTTCCTCTCCTCAGACTCCCCTGTTCTTCTCCTTGGGGACTTCAATTGCCACATTGATGACCCCTCTCTCCCTTGGGCTTCCCGCTTTCTTTCTCTAACCTCTTCTTTTGGCCTTCAACAGTGGACTGCAGCCAGCACCCACAAGGATGGCCACTACTTAGACCTGGTTTTCACTAAAAATTTCTCTCTCTCTGATTTCTCCATTTCCCCTTTTCCTCTCTCTGACCATCACCTCATCTCATTCTCTCTATCTCGCTTCTCAACTTCTCCACCTCCATCTACACCCCGGTTCTGCAGAAACCTGCGCTCTATTCACTTACCTGACTTTGAGTCCACGTTACACTCCTCCCTCTCCTCTCTCAGATCTGCTACAGACCCTGACAAACTGGTCAGGAACTACAACTCTGCCTTGTCCTCCTCTCTTGATCTACATGCCCCGCTTTCTCTCTGCCGCACTTGCCCTTTTAACCCTAGACCCTGGTTAAATTCCCACACGCGCATGCTGCGTTCCTCCACTCGTTCCTCTGAACGCCTCTGGAGGAAATCTCATACTCTCGCAGACTTCCTTCACTACAAATTTATGCTATCCTGTTTCAACTCTGCCCTCTCGCAAGCTAAACAAGCCTACTTTTCTTCACTAATCAACATGCACAAGTCTAACCCACGCCGACTGTTCTCTGTCTTTGATACTCTACTCAAACCACCCTCCGCTGCCTCTCCTTCCTCCATCTCCGCTCAGGACTTTGCTGACTATTTTAAGGAAAAGGTGGAATCCATACGTCAGAACATCCCCTCTGTTTCTTCCTCCCATCCTACACCTCTTCCTAACTCTCCTCCTGCCTTCCTTGACTCTTTTTCCACTGTCTCAGAGGAGGATGTGTCGCTGTTGATCGCCTCTTCTCCCTCTACCACTTGCCCTCTTGACCCCATTCCCTCCCATCTCCTAAAACCTCTTGCTCCTACTATAATCCCTACGCTCACGCACATTTTTAACTCCTCCCTCTGCTCTGGAACCTTTCCATCCTCCTTCAAACATGCAACAGTCATACCATTACTCAAAAACAGCAAGCTTGACCCTACCTGTCTTTCTAACTATCGGCCTGTCTCCCTCCTGCCTTTTGCCTCTAAACTCCTTGAACGTCTTGTATTCGCTCGCTTGCTCCATTTTCTCAACACCTATTCTCTCCTAGACCCTCTACAATCTGGCTTCCGTACTGCTCACTCCACGGAAACAGCCCTCACTAAAATAACTGACGACCTCCATGCTGCCAAAGACAGAGGTCATTACACTCTGCTCATATTACTCGACCTCTCTGCAGCATTTGACACCGTGGACCACCCTCTTCTCCTTCACATTCTCCATACTCTTGGCATTCGGAACAAAGCTCTATCCTGGATCTCATCCTACCTCTCCCATCGTACTTTCAGTGTCTCTTCTGCTAATACCTCCTCCTCCTCTATTGATCTCTCTGTGGGGGTACCCCAGGGCTCTGTCCTGGGACCTCTTCTCTTTTCTCTGTATACACTCTCTCTAGGTGACCTAATAACATCTTTTGGGTTTAATTATCACCTCTATGCTGACGACACACAAATATATTTCTCAACACCCGACCTTACACCTACTGTACAAACCAAAGTTTCTGAATGTCTCTCTGCTATATCATCCTGGATGGCCCTCCGCCGCCTTAAACTCAACATGGCTAAAACAGAGCTCCTCATACTTCCTCCCAAACCTGGCCCTACTACCTCCTTCCACATTACTGTTGGAACTACGATCATTCACCCAGTAGCCCAAGCACGCTGCCTTGGGGTCACACTCGACTCCTCTCTCACATTTGCCCCTCACATTCAAAACATTTCTAAAACCTGTCGCTTTTTCCTCCGCAATATAACAAAGATACGCCCTTTCCTCTGTTGCTCGACTGCTAAAACTCTGACTCAGGCCCTCATTCTCTCCCGTCTTGATTACTGTAACCTCCTGCTGTCCGGCCTTCCTGCCTCTCACCTGTCTCCCCTACAATCTATCCTTAACGCTGCTGCCAGAATCACTCTACTCTTTCCTAGATCTGTCTCAGCATCTCCCCTCATGAAATCCCTCTCCTGGCTTCCGATCAAATCCCGCATCTCACACTCCATTCTTCTCCTCACTTTTAAAGCTTTACACTCTTCTGCTCCTCCTTACATCTCAGCCCTAATTTCTCGTTATGCACCATCCAGACTCTTGCGTTCTTCTCAAGGATGTCTTCTTTCTACCCCCTTTGTATCTAAAGCCCTCTCCCGCCTTAAACCTTTTTCATTGACTGCCCCTCACCTCTGGAATGCCCTTCCCCTCAGTACCCGACTAGCACCCTCTCTATCCACCTTTAAGACCCACCTTAAGACACACTTGCTTAAAGAAGCATATGAATAGGACTGTGGCTATTCTGAACACATGGCACATAAAGCTTGGCCCCCTGCAGATGCACTTACCAGAACTACCTCCAACTGTCTCTGTACGTTCTCCCTACCTACCAATTAGACTGTAAGCTCCTCGGAGCAGGGACTCCTCTTCCTTAATGTCTAAAGCACTTATTCCCATGATCTGTTATTTATATTATCTGTTATTTATTGGATTACCACATGTATTACTGCTGTGAAGCGCTATGTACATTAATGGCGCTATATAAATAAAGACATACAATACAATACAATGTTATCTGTGCTTGTCCCTACCCCGTGTGTGGATGTGATTTATGGCTAGAGGTGTTAAATTGTTCTGTGATTTATGGCTAGAGGTGTTAAATGGTTCCTGAAAGTTAGTGATGTAAGAGTGTGTGTGTGTATCTGTGTGAATATAAATTAATGGAGAGCCCACAGTGTATACAGTGCTTAACAAAAGGTGTGTGTGGAGTGGGAGATAATGTAAATTACACATACTAATACTCCTTGTTTTTCCATCCCTATACACCAATAGGGACCACATAGTATCCACACACACTTCTAGTTATGCTACAAACTCTCACATTTCCACACCTACACACACCATTTACATTAACTCCCTTCCAAGAGCCTCCCTGGTAGGCAAGTGCGGCACGCGCTATCACTGCGCATGCGCAACTCATCAGGGCCGCCGGAGCTCACTGCGCATGCGCGAACTCGCGCAAGATGGCGGCGCCTTACACAGACACCGCCGGGAACCTCCCAAAGCACTGGAGTGCTCCCTGCTCAGCCTCCACCCTCCAAAAGTGCCAGCGGGTCTGCCGAGTGACTCCCGGCAGCGGAGGTAATGAGGGGGGGGGGGTGGAGCAGAGGGGGACCTGGCTACATATATAAATCAGAACTACGCTGATGCGCCTTTGTAGGAAAAATAAGTAAAGTAGCAAATGGGGGGGACAGAGGAGGGAGAAGAGGGTGAGGGGGGAGAAGAGGGTGAGGTGAGGGGAAGAAGAGGTTTAGGGGGAGAAGATAGAGAGGGGTGAGGGCGGAGAAGAGAGAGAGGGTGAGGGGGGGAGAAAAGAGAGTGGGGCGAGGGGGGAGATGAGAGAGGTAAGGGGTTGGAGGAGAGAGGTGAGGGGGCTGGAGGAGAGAGAGGTGAGGGGGGTTGGAGGAGAGGTGAGGGGGAGGAGAGGTGAGGGGGAGGAGAGAGGTGATGGGGAGGGGAGACAGGTGAGGGGGAGGGGAGAGAGGGGAGGGGAGAGAGGTGAAGAGGGAGAAGAGATTGATGAGGGGGTAAGAGAAAGAGGAGGAGAAATGAGAAGAGAGAGGGGGAGGTGAGGGGGAGGGGAGAGTGGTGAGGGGGGAGAAGAGAGAAGTGAGGGGTAAGAGGGAAGTGAGGGGTAAGAGAGAGAGGTGCGAGAAATGGGTAGAGGGGGAGAGATGAAGGGGGAAGAGAGAGGTGAGACGAGAAGAGAGAGAGAGGTGAAGGGGGAAGAGACAGGTGAGGGGGGAAGAGAGAGGTAAGGGGGGAGAGAGATGGGTGAAAGGGGAAGAGAGAGGGAGGGGAGAAAAGGGAAGTGGGGGGATGGGGGTAAGTGGGGGATGGGGGGAGTAGAGGGGTAAGGGTGGGTGGAGTGGGAGAAGAGTGGAGAGGTGGGTGGAGAGGAGATGGGGGCGGGATGTGGGGACATTGATACTAACTACAACTAAATAAAAAGCAAATACAAATTACCTTAGCACAAGCTATAGAATTGGTGAGAAATATTACTTTGTTGCAAGTAACAAAGTTGAACAGTTGGGACAAGGCAACTTCTGACAGCACTAGCAGCTGTGAGAGAGGGAGAGACTGCATATACTGCCGAGCTGAGTGAAGAGAGGAGCGGAGGTGCTGCCGTAGCTTGGACCAGGAGAAGTATTTCCAGTTAAGTTTTAAAATTGGCGTTTTTTTCTCAGCGCGCATCTCTGAAAGGTGAATTGGCAAGTTGCGAAAAATTCCGGCTATTACTGAATGAATAATGCCTGGAATTCTAACCAATCAAAGAGCAGGGATTTCAATAATGCCAGGAATTTTACTGCTTTTGCCTTTAATAGTGATTAATCAGTGCGAAAACAAATCATGCAAGTGCAATCAATTTGCAAAAAGTTCTGTGATGTCCAATCAAATTCAAGTGATTGTTGCAGCTCAAAGCCTTTTGTGGTTTATTTTTCCAATCCTATGTTCACAGTAGTCCAGATCTTGGGGAGCGCAGATGAATATGAAAAAATGCAAAAAAACCACCCAATAGTGCAATATGCCTCTAACAATATACCGTATAGACTTGATCTTCAGAATCCAACAGGATGTGTACTCACATATTCCCCTTCCTTTTATGCATATCAAAAATCAGTGGCAATCCTGTATCTAGACCCCTATATGTCTTTGTGGGTGGTTACCTTGGCCAGGTGACAATTTGTCTAAGCTGACAAAACGGCTACACCCTGCATATTTTTAACCCTTTTCCTGTACTTTACTAATAAATCAAGACAGATATCCAAGAGGACTTTCCTACAAAAAGTGGATATCTGAAAGTATTGCAATACAAAAATTCCCCTCCCTGCAATAACAGAGAATCAACTTAAGACATTACCTAATAATTCAAACCTGTTTTGCACATATACCAGAGACTTTAGGTTGAATGTTCAATTTTATTTTTATTTTTTATTATCTTTTATTAAATTGTATATGTAATCGAGATACTGTTCAAGAATGAATAACTTTAGGAGTTTATATACATATATCAATCAAAGGACTTGGAAAACCCTTTAACACTTGGGCTGAATATTCAGGATTTTCATCTCATTTACTGTGTTTACACTAATTCACAATTGTTATTATAATTGTGTTCTCAAACATAAATATGTATACACTTTTTTGATATTCATTTAATATTGTTAGCGCTTTCCCTTTTTCTTTTCACATTATTTTGCAATCATTGGTAGCCACGGTGATAAAAAGGATAAATATATTTGTTTACATATGTTATGAGAAGCTCACAGTACAATCAGTACTTACATTTTGTTCAATTAATGGAGTGTTCTGTAAGAGGTGAGGCGGAGGAGAGAGGTGAGGGGGAGGAGAGAGGTGATGGGGAGGGGAGACAGGTGAGGGGGAGGGGAGAGAGGTGAGGGGGATAACAAAATGGAGTGTTTTTCCATTCTATTATTTTAGTTTCCTAATTGTCTTAATTGTTTTTAAAAAAAATAAGGCTTGTTTTTTTTTTATTGGGTTATTGTTGCATTTTACTGCTTATTTTTATTTTTCCATAACTGGTAAAAATTCAAAACCAATCAAATCAAGTTTTGACATTTTGTTTACAAATGAAATAAAGTGTCCATCATTAGTTCCCTACACGTTGAGATATATAAACTATTGCAAGAGTTTGCACCACACTCCTTAGGGCAACATTTAAAGGCAATTTTGCTGTATGGTCATGCAGATTTAAAAAAGATAGACTTGTTAGAGTTGTAAAAAATATTTTTAAGTTATTTTTTATCGGGTGTTATATGAATTAGCTTAGTGAATCTAGACTTATGGGGCAGATTCACTAAGGTACAATGAGGACTCTGTTCTCACTCAAGCACACTGCTCCATTCAAGCAAAAAGCAGTTAATGCCAGATTGTGGTGCCATACCCTGCATTGAACATATGTGAGTCCCTGTGTTTAGAGCTTAATAAATGAAGTCTTATCACATTTTATTTTAAAAGTCCCTATTGATTGCTGATAGCATTAAGTATATTGGAACAAATAATAACAATAGATGCTTACTGGCAACTAATTACACTGAAGAATGCTTCTTCATAAAGGTCAACAACACAGCACACATGAGCAATTACATGGCAGTATGCAGAACCATAAGCAAGATATTCACCAATGATTCAATTTATGCAATGTCCAAAATGTCACCATAGTATGTGACATATTACAGATACATTTTACATCAGAGATTACTTCCGAAATAATTTAATATGTTGAGTACTGATGATTCCTCAGAAGAATTGCGGACACACTACTTTGTAACCAGGTGATTCTAAAAGTACAACATACTGTAACATGTTAATTGGGTAGATTTAATACTAGCTCACTGATTTCCTTATGTTGCTCATATATGTATTCAGTGTAAATGTGACAAATTGGAGTTGTCAGATTATACACATACTGTAAATGATGGCCTTCTGAAGGTCATGAAGGCGTAGGGTGCCTAAATAAAAATGCATATATTGCATCATATTAGGCTTATCTCCATTTCAATATCCACGAAATAGCTCACAATGAAATGTTAAACAGGTCAAAAGCAGGCAACCTCAATTACAATTCACAGGTTAAGTGCTACAATGACATTATAGCAGCTGTCTATGAGACAAATTCTGCCTTAAAGATATATATGGCTAGCTAAAGGTGAATGAAACTTTGTCCATTCATTTAAAAGCATTACTGGCAGAAAGGTACCTGGTGTCCACACTAATTTCTTTGATTAATTATGCTGGCCATGCTGGCTGTATTGCCAATAAATCCTGTCCCAGTCCTTGAGTTTTCTTTTAATACATGGGGGGAGAGGGGAAAGGGTGGCAGAAGGGAAAGGGAGGGAGTATGAGGGCGAGAGTGTCAAGTTCTATATGTTTCCCCTCATACCTTTGATACTTGGGAGACATGATAATTATATATGCAAAGTGTATATAAATGACTCACACCTAACACCCCCTAAAAAGATTTCCAAATAGAAAAATATTGACAAGTCTAAGACACCTTATGAAGAAAAGGGAAATTATATCTGACCCAACAAAATATAAACTACTCTGACTATTTGCATTTCTCTCTAGTATCTCAGGTATGCTCCTTTGTATGCACAAGAGACATTGAACTGGCAACCAGGAAGTGGAGTTTGTATTCTTTGAAAGGAAGCCAGGAGATTGTCCACGAGTAGGATTAGCTACAGGTGTTCAAAAGTATACTATGACAGTGGAGCATTTCAGCAACTGGTTTTGTTCACTGCTAGAGTTGCGGTTCAGTATAGCATTGGTTGTGGGCTCTGATCCCATACGTTTTGACACCAGTACACACTTCATTACAAGGTGCCTAAAACTTGTCAATATATTTCTTATGGAAATCATTTAAGGAAGACATCAATAGCATATCTCAGGTGGTACCTAATGTATGTTACTTTTTGAGCACAGGTGTATCTCCATATGTTATTAGAAGGGACATTTGAGGGCTTAAAATCATTCTTCAGACAAAAATACCGCGATTCCTTCTCTTTATATTTCAGGGTTTGGACAAAATTGATTTTTTCCAAATCCAAAGGCAGATTTACTGTAATATAAAATTCAATGGCAGATTTCACAAAATACGGTTTGATAGATCCAATGGTGGATTAGGATTAATTCGCCCAAATGCTTTGGTGCCCAATCTGTTTCGGATTTGTGTCTGCGGATCTAAATTTTGTAAAAAATTGACAGAAATTCTGCAGTTCAGAATTTGAGTTCATCCATCTTTAGAGATGAACAAGTTCAGTGGTTTTAAATCTGAAACCTGCCTCTCCATTAACTTCCACAATTCGGATTAATCTGAACTGTGGCTTCAAGACAGTGAATGTGAGGTAAAACAGGTTGTATCTCTTCCTGCTTGGGAAGAAACGTTGATATTACCGTGTTTGCATTTTTGATTCCAGTGTTTCAGAGTACAATATAGGTAGAGGAGGCAGAGTCGCCAACAGCTTTCCTGGGGCACAGGACTAGATTTTTCACCTAGCCCTTCTACCCCCATGTCGGCAGTCTTACGAGACCCTCCAACAGTTTATGTTATATAACCATTCTCACACATGACTTTCTTCTCACCCTTTCTCACATTCCCCCTTTATTTCTATCCCCCTACTCACACCACACCCTCTATTTTTCTCCCATTCTCACACTCTCTTCCCTCATCCTCTTCCCATCCTCATATTGATAACCACTCTCCCCATCTCACACTCAATAAATCCCTTCTCACGCTCAATAACCCCCCCTGCCCACACTCATTAACCCCCACCTCTCCTCACACTCACTAACCTGCCTTCCCCTCCTCACACTCACAAACCTTCCTCCCATCCCTACACTCACTAACCCCATCCGCTCCTCACACTCACTAAACCCCCTTCCCCTCCTCACACTCACTAACCTTCCTCCCATACTCACACTCACTAACCCCCCTTCCCTCTGATACACACACACTAACCCCCTCCCAATACACACACACACACACACATAATAATAATCCCCCTAACCCAATACATACACACAAAGCTCCCTTCCCTCAATACAGACACAATAACCCCTGTCCTCAATACACGCACACAAAAAACCTTCCCAATACACACAAACAATACCCCCTACACAATACACATGCACACACAATAACCCCCCTCCCCAATATACACACACAATAACCCCCTCCTCAAATATAGACATGCCTAATAAAACCACCACCCCAATATCCTCCTCCCCACAATACGGATACACACAATAAACCCACTCCCACCCTACAGAAACACACAATAACCCCCTTCTTACCTGTGCTGTTGCTCACTACCATTCACTGTTACAGCAGAGTAGCTCTAATCAGAGCTGTTAAGGTACTGTTCATGTTCTACACTTGCTGAGCTGAATTGTTTTTACACTTATACACCAACTACTCTGCACAGTAACTCCCATACAGGGATTTCCAGGTATAGCAATCAGTATACACATGGTGCTCTATATCAGAGATCATATTTATTTCAATCTACTGATTACGTCAGTTCACAATCTTATATGGTTAAATAGTACACCCTTTAGGTCTGGGGCAGATTATATAGTAACTGCGACCATTTGTCTATACGGTGCTCTATTTAATCTATCACCTACTGCAGTTAGCAACAGATTTTAGAAGTGCAGCACACTTTTTATAACTACACTGTGCAATTTCAACTAGAGCTAGAGGTCTTAATATTATGACCTAGAGCTATAGCTGTTGTGTATCCTTACGGCAGTAATTTACATTGTTCATTTAACCCTAAGGCAACATAGGTGCATTATCCTATCAAGATTTAAAATGACACTCTATTGCTAACTACAGGCTGTGCAATCAACCCACCATTAGCAGTGTCATTTCAATACTATTGCACCAATGCACTGCAAGTATATAATTGGCATTCCATATAAGAATAGTACTTATAATCCCTCAATCTAGCTCTCCCCCAGGTTTCCCTCATTAAGGTGGCTGAGGGCTAGTGTACTCAAGCAACACTTCAATAACGACTACCTACCTGGGAACTATCATATCCCTTAGGTAATTATGCGTAGTGATACAGAGTTTAATCGTATTTTAATCCCCATTGTTTTACTATGTTTCTAATAAAGTTTAGTTTTAAATTTACACCATCATCTCAACACAGTGTATGAGTGCTCAACTGGGGTTCTTTCCTCCATTGATTATCATTCTTATATTGCCCCATCAGCACCAACACCCATCATTATTAATTCACTATTGCAAGCAGTAGCGGGGGTTTCTCTATAGTTTATTAGGTAAAGTAAATTGTAATTTATTTCAGGAAAAGACATACACACAATGTAACACAATTTACACGATTAGACCCGTTCCCAGTAAGTGTGTTAACGAATATACTTGTCCTTTAAACGAAATTTACAAAAATTATCTCTGTAGGAGCCCTTTCCAATGACAGGGAGGTACTCACGAAATCAAGGAACTGATTTCAGGCATGCAATGCCAGCCGCGACCACTACGTACTCATAAAGCGTGACTTAGAAAATTTTCTCACTCAAAATCTTTGAAGCCAGTTCGCGTCTATTCAGCACAGAGCATCTTTGAATTTGCCGCTGTTGGTTTGGCACTTGGAATCTCTGCTCCTGATTGGCTGCAAAGTTTCTTATGGGTGTCAGTGTCCCATTCACAAACCTCTACAGCTTATCAGAGTGTGGGAATTTTCCTGCCAGCCAATCACTGAATTGCCGGTATTGTAAAGCCGGGTGGGCACATTTTTCATTCTGCAAACGGGCGTGCGCCAACCTGGCACCTCTGCCTCTTTGCATACTGAGCCCCCTGTGGCTCGAGGCTCCATAGAGTCTGGGCTCTGGCAAATGGTGGCCGGATAGCCCTGTGTTAGCCTAGGATGCAGGTACTCAAGCATGACTGCAGTTCCCCTCCTGGTCTAACACCTTGGCATCCCTGAGGCTTTCAAGTCCGGACTCCACAAAGACCCATAGGCACCAATCTTGGTAGCCATCTGGTCCCTCGGAATCCATGACTTGGAAATCCCACAGTTCATTCACAGGTTATCAGCACATATCCCTATTAAACATAACTCTTTAATAAAATGTACTGTGTCTTTATCTTGTGTGATAAAAATGTGTAAGTCCCTGTTCTGGTGTCAGGGATGGAGTAAGGGGATAAACTGTCTACACTTACTGGCCTCATCCTTGCCACACTCTAGAAATTACTTTTAAACTTTTTACACACAACAATCACTCACAGCTTTACCATATAGCTGGAGCACCCCCTGAACCCCTATACTAGGTTCAGGGTACCTGGGCATGTATCTGGGCACCCCACCTAATACTAGAGATACCTGTATGTTGCAGGTATGCATTAACCCCTTCATGTCCCGCTTTCCTTGTCTGGATTATGCTGCAGCAGGAATCCTGGCGGTGAGTCAAAGTTTGCCCGGAGCAATGTGTTTAGCTGTATCGGAGAATCTCACTCGATTCCCAGATCCAAATTTTGGGGTATCCCATAACTCCAGAATCCCGATACGCAGACACATTCTGTGAAAACTTTCTCCAGCAAACCCACTTTGAAACTTACAGCCTTAAAATCTCCTGGTCCCAGCACCCCGGGAAAGGCAAAACACAGAAAAATCTTTAATGTCGCAAAATTTGCACACAGTTACATTAATATATTTCTGACATCTGGGTCCAAGACCTGACACTCTAGGACCTTAACACACAGATCAGGGGTACCGAACTTGGCTAAACCTTTATTAGTGAGCCTGGGTACCCCTTCAACATCACAGAATGGGGTCAAGGGGTTAAGTGTAGAAGGAGAGGAGATCAGCAGCGACAATTCCTTCTCTGTTACATAGTAATAAGAGTCAAGGAAGGCAGGAGGAGAGTTAGGCAGAGGCTGTATCCTCCTCATATACTATGGAATCCACATTTGTCTTGATATAGTCTGCACGTTCCTGAGGAGAAATGGAGGGGAATAAAAGGTAAAAGACAGTGATCTGAGTAGAGATTCAAAGACAGAGAAGAGATGGCCTGCCTTAGACTTGTGAGTGTTGATTAATGAAGAGTAGGTTTGTTTAGCCTGGAAGAGGGCAGAGTGGAAACAGGACGGGATAAATTTGTAGTGAAGCAAATCTGTGAGAGTAGGATTTTTCCTCCAGAGGCGTTCA
The DNA here is from genome assembly GCF_040206685.1 of Ascaphus truei. Classification (NCBI taxonomy): domain Eukaryota; kingdom Metazoa; phylum Chordata; class Amphibia; order Anura; family Ascaphidae; genus Ascaphus; species Ascaphus truei. The sequence goes on along the minus strand of NC_134483.1, from coordinate 190,031,107 downwards.
GAGGAGGAGCGAGTGTAGGAGCAGAGCATGCGTGTAGGGCAATCTAGCTAAATTCTGGGGTTAGAAGGTAAGAATGGCAGAGAAAAGATGGCATGTAGATCAAGAGAGGAAGATAAAGCAGCCTGGAGCTCCTCAGCGACATGGAACCTGACCACCGGAGCTTGGCTCCCACCTCCTTCACTCCTCAACTGTGGCATGGACATATGCGGGAGGGGTATAGGTGGATCCAAAAGAGGGCATGGGCAGGCAGTCTGCTCCCTGCCAAGACATTTATCAGTCTGGTGCTGCTTTTTGGCTCCAGATTGCAGCCTGCTGACTGCTGATTGCACCTGAGGCAGCATTGGCAACTCATGGGGGCTGGTGGACCATTCTTTCCCTGAACAGAGCTGGGGTGGGGAAGGTGCAGGAGTGGCACAAACACAGAGCAGGCTGCCACCGGCATGTTGGTCTGGGCTTCGCATCTGTGTCGAAGAGCCTGGAAGCGCTGGTGCCATGGCTGTGGGGGGGGGGAAGTGGAGGGCCTTGGCCCCTGTGTCCCTCCTCAGCTACAGTAATGGGGATGTCCTCCTCTCTGCCTGTGATGGGGGTGGGGGAAGTTCTCACTTGGTGGTGGTGACTTTTGAGCTGAGCCCCCACTGGGGTCGGGGGCCACACTTGAGCCTTTACAAGGATGGGGGAGGGTAGCCACATTGGATGTGGTAGGCCCCACTTATACCCCCATATGTGGATTTGTGGGGAAAAGAGGCCCCCACTGGTATGGTGGAGGGGGCTGAGGCCCCAATGGTGCACCACAAGCCGCAGTGGTCAGTTCTTGCCCGTGCAATGCCAGTGATGGAGTTGCATCTGCCTCAGGTGGGGATGCTCTTGTGACATGGCCTGGCCCACGGGGGGTGAGGGGGCAAGGCGGTAATGTCTCTGATAGGCCATGGTTACAGTAAATGCCTAGCATTGCCAATGCGGAGGCCCCCACAAAATTTTGATTATTCACATCAAGAGAAAGGATGTGGGTTTGGTAACATAATTGGATTTAGTTATATCAATGAAGAATGATTCTTCTCAGATTCCGGAGCGTTGGGCTGTTCATGTGGTGTGGTCAGACATTGATCACAGGAATACTTGGAAGGGGGCTCAGTGAGCTAGGGTGGTGGAGCGAACAACAAAGAAAATTAACAAGGCAGCAGGAGGGGTTCAAAAGGGTCCTTGTAGGTCTGGGGTACGGGATTAGTTTAAGGGGGTTAAATATCCCCATTGGTGGCGACTGTTGGGAGACAGACAGGGGCTCTATGGTGTGGACCTTGCCAGACAGGGGCTCTATGGTGTGGAAAAAACTTGTGGTGGCTGGGAGTGATGAGTGGGCAGGGCTTATTTGTGCATGATACCCAGGTGCCCAGTCTCGCTAAACGACTGTAACGTGGGGCATCTGGCCTGGTGGGTATTGAAGGTCATGTTGTGGGTGCCACCCGCCTTTACCCGGGAGTGATCACGCTGGCAGGGTTGGCACTTATCGGGGTACATTATCTGTTTGAATAAAAGCCGCGGCCACTGTACCTCCAGACCTTCGTTGTGTGGTTATTTATTTATATGTAAATTTACAGGGAGGGCTATGTGGGGAGGGAGAGGGAGCTTCCTCACAGGCTCCAAGGTCAGGCAGATTAGAGCAGAGTTGTAGTTCATGATCAGGTTCTCAGTGTCTGTAGTGGAGCATAGAGGAGAGAGGGAGGAGTGCAAAGTGGAGTCAAGAGCTGTAATTGATGTAGAAATTAGGGATAGCTGAAGTTGAAGAAGAGGAAAACTGATAGAGTAAATTAGATAAAAGTATTGTAAAAGAGAGGAAATGGAGAAATCAGAAAGAGGTGTTTAAATAAAAAGGTAGTTGCCATCCTTCTGGGTGTTATCTGTCTTCTATTGGTGAAGACCAAAAGAAGAGGTTTGAAAGAAAAAGCAGAAAGCCCAAGGGAGAGATGGCAGTTGAAGTCCAAGATGGAGAGACATGGAGTTGGAGGAGAGACAGGAGTACCAGGGTTAAAATTAGGAGAAAGACAGAAGAGGGTGAACTAAGGTAGGTGACTGAAAGATGATCACCACCTTGAGAGGGATAGGAGAAAAAATCTGGACATTGTGAATCACGAAGGAAGGAAAAGAAATAGGGAGGAATAAGAAAGGTTCAGTAACGTCAGATTGAGGAGAGGAGGAGGCCTATGCCTCCACCCCGCCATCAGGGAGGAGAAATAAAGGCCTGAGACTGGGAGAAATAAAGGTCAGACTGAGTGAGTCACGCCTAGGTTATAGCAAAATGAAGCAGAGATTGAGAGAAAAAGAAGTCATGTACAGACAGGAAATTATTAAAAAGGGATCTCGTATTCCAAAGGACACAGAAGAAAGGGACAGGTGAATGAGGTTGACAAGGTATGGGTATGAGGTTAGAGGAGTTTACACACTGAGAGCATCTAGAAATAAGAGTGGAACCAGGATTTGGAGAGATATCTCCAGAAGCAGGGAAAGAAAGATAGCGTGTGATACATGTATTTATGTAGTAATGAGAAAACCAGCTTTCTATCTCAATTACAAGTTACAACATAAAGGGAAATTCACTATGCTCTGGTATCAGGTATCACACCACATTCCCAAGTTTACTGTCATTCACGTCATTGGCAATTAACAGTGGACCGAGCTAATAAACATATGAGAACTTAGTGTATCCCGGTCATTGTATCATTCACTCTAACTGTGCGATTACAAAAGCTGTTCTGTGTTCTGACATTGTCATTTAAGAGAGATGTATAGAACGCCAGTGCACATCGGTATACTTTGGGCCATCTGTACTTGATTTAATAAATTAAGGTTCTTTATATTATTCTGCTCATGGTTATCAGGTTGTCGTTGTGCTCTTTTGAGCTCAGGGGATATCAAGGAGATAACTTTACATTTTCTTTGATACATATTCCTTTTTTTGTTATGTGTGTGTTATTATTTTGCAAATGTGCTATTTTTTAATGCTTTGTTTCTTTATCGTTAATGTCTCTTTTTGGGAGTTATTTTCTTTAAAACATTAGACTAATGGCACTTTTTAATTCTTTTTCCTTTTTTTTCTGTACAAAATTCAATATTGTTCTTTTTTTGATAAAGTCTTTTTGATTATGTTCTGTTTGCACTGGGGGAGGAAGCCGTATTACTGACGTCACAGACGTTTTTAGTAAATAAGATGTTAATGTTAGCCTTAATAAAGTTAAACTTGTTTTTGTGTTCAGTAAGCCAATCGGAGGGCTTCACCTTGTATCCTATATCCCTTGCATTGAATGGAGGGGTTTGTTTGCTTTTAATAAAGTTATTTGATATGACGCGATCCATTCATCCAATAGGGATTCGTCTAATAGGAGATGCCAGCCGATTGGTTAGTCTGTCTGTGACGTAACTCAATGGCGCATTCGGCGCCAGGGTATAAATATCGGCTCCCTATAGAGTAAGGTACATCTTGAGAAAGGGCATAGAGCCCAAAACGCGTTGGTGGACTATTGCTGTGGCTAGGGGGGACATTTAGTCCAATCTTTTTTATTCAATACATTTTTGCTGCTGCAACCGTGAGCCTCCTCGTGGTCTTCTTAGCAGTGCACTGCCGTTTTTCTACCTGTTCCTATTGTCATTTAAGAATTTTTCAAGTCAGAGAATTTAAGATTTGTTTTATTATTTGTCATATGGACTGATTTTTTATAACCGCCTGAATCAGCCAGGCCCACTGTGATCACTTCAAACTTCAGTGAAATGATTTGCAGCTTTGGGACAATTACATCGCGATCAGCTGTTTCAGACTATACAGTACAACCAGCCCCATGATAGCTTATAACAATAATGGTCCACAAGCAAATGGAAGAGCAAAAAATTTATGTTAAAAACTCAAATAGAGACCACTTCAATAATAATATGATATATATACATATGTATATATATACATATATATATACATATATATATATATATATATATATGTATGTATGTATGTATGTATGTATGTATATATATATATATATATATATATATATATATATATATATATATATATATATCACAATAAGGTGGAATACTTAGTGTAGAACAGTCTTCATGGTTCAATGTTTATTCTCCAACAATATTGAGGAATAGAAAAAACACGCAATAGTGCAATTTACTTTTAAAGCAACTTGGTGATATCAGGGGTTTAAGCTCACACATGGTTTCCTTAAATATCAGGCATTGCACAGATGCAACTGCCTGTTCTGAGCCACATGGGCACCGTACGGCATCCTAATCTGCTCCTATCCCATGCCATGGATATTCTTAGTTTTCACACGATTTAGCCATAATCTGAAAGCGTGCAGAAATTTAAATTTAGCATTGTATGCAATGCTGGAGAGAAACACAAGTCGGCGATCGCGAGTTTTTGTGACTTAAAAATCTAATTACATCGCAACCTGTCACTTATTCCCAATCATGTGCGATCGAACTGATATCACACAGATGTACAGTACTGTATGTAAATCAAGTTTATTTAATTGAAATATAAATAGTAAAAACGTGAACGCACCAAAAAGTATTTATAAAGAATGGAATGTTTTATTAGCACACTATAATAAAGTAAAAATGAATAATACAAAAATACAAAGTCTCCTTTCAAAATTCAAATGTTCTTTTATTTTTCTGCTTCGAACTGGCTGGCTCTTTTACGTCTTTGTATGTGAAGAAAGAGAATATTCAATATTAATAATCGCACATACAGTAGTACTGTGCTGCACATGGGTGTCTCTGGCTGTGGCGCCTGGTTGAATTGTATACAGAATGTGTCTCGTAACATTTCTGCACATGCGTATCAATATGGAACATGTTTGAAACGCATATGCGTGTCATAGAATTTTTGCGCATGCATGTCAATATGGATCCTTATACTTATGCGTGTCATATAATTTCTTTTGTTTTGTTTTTGGTTGCCCGTTCGCTGCCAAAGTGGTTATCTGTACCCCCATAGGGGGCATAGGTTTCTAATGACAAACAATGGGTTTATTGTATACTGTGTATTGTAATGTACATTTTTTTTATTGTGTACTTATATTTTATCAATACAAATGGGCAAAGTAAAGCGCTATTAGATATATATGGCTACTGGAGCTTTTGCACATTTATAGGTCTGATGATGGAGGTAGAGGGCATGGGGGGTGAGATATTTTAAATGAGATATGTATATATATTTAAATGAGAATATAACATTATGTACAGTACTACTGAAAGTGTATTTACTTTAAATGTAAAGAGTAAAAACTTGACACTCCTGATGAAGCCGTGATTGGGCAAAACGCATAGAGTGGGCAGTCCTATCGTTGAGCACAGAAGCGACACGAGGAAGTAGGAGAAAGGCTACAGATCACCAGCTCATCCACAGAAGCCGAGTGTGACATCATTTTCGGGTGACAGAAAGCGAGGCAGCAAGCGGTTACTATCGGCATGCTGAGAACTGACCCAGGATTTCGATCCGAGACCGGATGAACGTCCAGAGAAGGCGGGGTGGTGAGCAGTGTGATGCGCATTCTCCTCTTAATACTTGCGAGTGTGATGTGCCTTTTTAATATTGCTTTTAATTTTTCATATTGCTTCTTTGTAAGTACGTTTTTTATACTATTTCATATAAACTTTTATTTTCATACTGATCTGTGCTATGGAGTTATCCCTTCTTTACTGTGGTACACCCATTTATTAACACTTGGAGTTACAGCCTGTCCTCAGTTCCTGATTACAGAGTATCACAGCACATGTGCCTGAATTTCATTTGCATCCTGTGAGAAGGCAAGATTTAGAGCCAAGATATTAGCCTGAGAATTACCCACCTTTGCCATTCATCTGCACTTAGTGTTGGTTGTTGACGTTTCTCCTTTCTTTCATGTTCCCACTGGACTGTGAGAACATATTCAGACGTTTTTGGACCCGTGGAGACAGGCCCTACCAGAGGGTTGGAGCAGGGAGTTCCGACTTTTTATTGATTTGTATTTACACATATAACATATATATTTTATTCACTTTGTTGTTTTTCACAACTTAAATATCACTTTAAGAACAGTGAGCAATCTGTTGTTTTGCACCTTATATGATCACTTTCACTTTTAAAGAGTAAAAACTTGAACACACCAAAAAGTATTTTTAAAGAATGAAATGTTTTATTTGCAAACACTAATAAAGTAAAAATGAATAATGCCCAACTACAAAGTCGCCTCTTCTTCCAAATTTACAATCTTCTTTTATTTTTCTTCTTTGAACTGGCTGACTCTTCTTGGAAGTCGGTCTGTAAAGAAAGACAATATTCAATATTAATAATCGCACCTTACATTATGAAATTCTGAGGTTTTTTGTTTGTTTGAGAAGAAAAGACAAGGCATGGATTAAAGTACAGTACATTACTTGGCAGTATTGATGGTTGAGTTTCCTGCACCAATGGTTTGTTTTCTGCATGTTGTATTCGCCCGGCCCCAAACATGCAAAACATAAATGAACATAAGAATTAAACATGACTCCATTATCTAATTTTGATTTATTTATTTTTTGACAAGAGAAGATATGGCATGGATTAAAGTACACTATATTACCTGGCAGTATTGATGCACTAAGGTTGTGTTTTCTGCCCTTTGTCTTTGCCCAGAAGCGTGAAATGTAGTCATGTTAATATTGAATAGAAAATAAAACAAATTATAGTTTTATTTTTTTGACAATTATCTGGTACCTGATGTTTTCATAAATTGCACATGCAAAGATATAGTATGCAATTTCGTTTACAAATAAAAAAAATTGGGATTTGTAATTTTTTAAATTTTGTTAAATATGACAAATATCCATCAGATTATGTTTTCTCTAAGCCCCACAATTTATTCTATCCTTATTTAGAGGGGATTTTTTTTCCTTTGGCTGTTTTACAAGTGCAATGTTCCATTGTTATTCAAAGCATTCTAATGCTCAATGCAGGACTTGTGTCACATGGGCATTTACCTGTATCATACGCAAAAACCCTGCGTGTCATAAACCTGGAAGTGGAATTTCAATGGTGGCAGTATGTATAGATTTGTGTTGATCTACATTGGTAGATCATGTCTAGATAGAACAGCCTTATTGTCATATCAGACAATGAAATAATTAGAAAAGGAGCCTATATAAACCAGGACATACAACTGATGGACAGGATTCCTGAGGAAGTTGAGCACGATGAAACAAATTGAATCAGAGTCCTTTGTGCCGAGAACGAAATATCCTGGCAACCGGAGACACAGCGCTACAGCACTTCCACCCTCACTGCTGCAACTAGCGGAAGTGACGTACACGGATGAGCTGAACCTCCGCGACAGTGATAGAGACGCCAAGGACATCAGACTTTCGTACAATTCGCTTATTTAAGTGAAAAATGTGAGTGTATTTGTATCCATGTATTGCTGCTTATGAATATATTTCCAAGATATACTACACTATAAGAGTCTCTCTCTTTTGTATGGATTCGAACTGGGGAAGAATATATCTCATCTGGGTGATCTACACTGTAGTCTGCTATAGTTATTGCTCCTTTCAGAGAGAGATAGAGTCTCTGATAGGTGTTTTTACTTTGGAAAAAGAGCTCGATGCAGTAAGCACTGAAAAGGCACTCTTGGCAGGGGTTCGAACTCGGCATGTTTTTGGCGTGTTGCCTTCGCAGTATGGAGGAAGGGCCGAATCCCTGGCGAATCCCTGCAAGAGCAACACGTAGAGTAGCCAGTGGAGAGACAGTCTGCCTGCCGATAAGCTGCCGATAAGCCGTCCCCTGCCGAGATCAGCCTGCAGCAGAGAGAGATCCGCCACTCTCTCTGCACGAACATTGGCAAATAAAAAAGTATTTGTAATCAATTTTTATTCATAGTGTAGATGTGCAGGGGGTCTCCGGAGCTGAACCGCATTGGTTTCAGGTCCGGGGAACCCCTGCTTCCCGAAATACAGGCCCCTTTATGAGGTGCCGGTATCCCTCTAAATTTTAATGTCCCGATCACGTGACCGCGGAATGTAAACAAAGCAGAGGGATACCAGCACACCATAAAGGGGCCTGTATCTCTGGAAGCAGGGGGTGCCCGGACCTAAAACCAAAGCGGTTCACCTCCGGAGACCCTCTGCACATCTACACTATGAGTAAAACACCCATATCAATAAACAATAATTAATTACCATAGTGGCTATCCGCTATGGCAGGCCTGCACAACTCGTAACATGAGAAGGGCCGAACTGCTCCAAGGAAAAAAAATGGGCTGCACGGGTAAAATCATCATCATCATCATCATCATCATCATCATCATCACTCCTCCAGCACCTCATCCTTATCATCCTCATATCTCCCCTAGCACCCTTCATCATCATCCTTATATCTCCCCCAGAATCCCTCACTATCAACCTTTGCGATACTCCCTATCTATCTCTCGTACCCCCATCTCTCCCCCTCACCCACACACATAATACTCCCCCTCCACATCAAACACACAATACCCCCCTGCACACCACACACATCCCACCCCCCCTGCACCTCACATCACTCTCCCCCCTGCACCTCACATCAACTCCCTCTGCACCTCACATAAACCCCCCTGCACCTCATATCAAGCCCCCAGCACCTCACATTAACCCCCCAGCACCTCACATCAAGCCCCCTGCACCACACATGAACCCCCCAGCACCTCACATTAACCCCCCAGCACCTCACATCAAGCCCCCAGCACCACACATCAACCCCCCCTGCCCCACACATCAACCCCCCCAGCACCTCACATCAAGCCCCCAGGCCCCAGCACCTCACATTTACCCCCCAGCACCTCATATTAACCCCCCAGCACCTCACATTAAGCCCCCAGCACTTCACATTAACCCCGAGCAACTCACATCAACCCCCCTGTGCCCACATTAACCCCCCAGCACCTCACATTAACCCCCCAGCACCTCACATTAACCCCCCAGCACCTCACATCAAGCCGCCAGCACCTCACATCAAGCCCCCAGGCACCTCACATCAAGCCCCCAGCACCTCACATAAAGCCCCCAGGCCCCAGCACCTCACATTAACTCCCCAGCACCTCACATTAACCACCCAGCACCTCACATTTACCCCCCAGCACCTCACATCAAGCCCCCCTGCACTTCAAACCCTTCCTCCCCTCCCCTGGCTTGCAGGGGAGGAGGCAGCGGCAGAGCAGGCAGGAGTGCACACATGCTCTAGCAAGCAGCAGGCAGGAAAGGAAGTGCCTCAATGCTAGAGCGCACTGCTACCCTGCGACGGGGAGAGCGGGCTTGCGGGGGAGGGTGACAGCGGGCTCGCGGGGGCGTGGGCTCGCGGGGGACATGGGAGAGTGGACTCGGGAGAGAGGGGGAGAGCAGAAAGCTGCCGTGGGCCGCACAGTGAGTGCAGACGGGGCGCATGCGGCCAGCGGGCCGCGTGTTGTGCAGGCCTGCGCTATGGTAATGAAGCAGCATTAATGTATTTTTAATAATAGTGTACGGCAGCAAGGGGTCCCCTGAGCTAAACCGCATTGATTTCAGCCTCAGGGACCCCCTGCTTCCGAGTTACAGGCCCCGTTATGGGACATCGGGTGCCAGTGTAGCCGCCATCTATATAGCATCCCAGGCGCGACGTGCCATCTATAAATATGGCGGCTACACTGGCACCGATGCCCCAAACCGGGGCCTGTAACTCGGGAAGCAGGGGGTCCTTGAGACAGAAAACAATGCGGTTCAGCTCAGGAGACCCCCTGCTCCCGCACAATATTATTAAAATAAAATAATGCTGCTTCATTACCATAGAGGCTATCCGCTAAGGCAATAAGTGGTTAAGGCATAATAGCATGTTTATTGGGGACAATTGCCCACTGCACAATCCCAAACAAATATTAAACTCAATACAGTAAAACCACATATATCGGGAGGTATAACCCTTCCAATCTAACTTTCCCTATTCCAACATGCTGCCTTTTAGGTCCACAGCTCCACAGTAGCTGCAAATATGTAGATACCACAAGCAAAAAAAGAGAAGAAAACATAGGGTACTATGTAATAGCAGTAGGTGAAAAAATAGGTGTACAATCAGCGCTTATTCAAACAACAAAAATAAAGATGACCTTTGATACAATTGTCCAAGTGGTAGTCCTATAGCTGCCTGAGGAGATTGTTCTGGTATCTTTCACCCAGAATTGGATTCGTGGAGCAAGGCAATCTCTTCTGGCGCTGAGGCAAGGATGTAGAGGGATTTGCTTGAAACTTCTTCTGTTGGACTAGAACCTCAGGAAAAAAGGAGAAAAAGAAAAAACATGCAGGAAGCCTGCAATAGTTTATTACCCAAGGGATAACAATAGAGTAATTATAAGGAGCAATTTATTATAAAATATAATATTAAAAGTGACCATGGATATGCAAGGATAAACAAACATGATTAAAATGCATTGAATTTAATAAATGAATCAGTGCATAACCACTGGATGGTGGTAAGGATAAGTGCCTAAGCACTACCCAAACTTTGAACTTGAAGCTTGGTCCAAGATATCTTCGTTTGCTCCGCCTGGTTAAAATGGAAAACCTACTCACCAGATGTGAATAGGTAATAGGCACTGGTTTTAATGGTCTTTGCCGCCGGGATCGCCTCTAGCCTGGTGGTGTATTCGTCTGCTGCAGCCGGGGATCAGGTAATGTGCTCCAACATGAATCTCTTCCTGGAAACACTCGATCCGCTCGCGCAATGACGTCACCAGTGTTAGTCCACTGCTACGGTGTCCCAACGTTGTCAAAAAACCTTCCAACGCGTTTCGAAAGCTCTATTAGTGTCTTTCTTCGTCAGGGAAGAAACGCGTTGGAAGGTTTTTTGGCAACGTTGGGACATTGTAGCAGTGGACTAACACTGGTGACGTCATTGCGCGAGCGGATCGAGTGTTTCCAGGAAGAGATTCATGTTGGAGCACATTACCTGATCCCCGGCAGCAGCAGACGAATACACCACCAGGCTAGAGGCGATCCCGGCGGCAAAGACCATTAAAACCAGTGCCTATTACCTATTCACATCTGGTGAGTAGGTTTTCAATTTTAACCAGGCGGAGCAAACGAAGATATCTTGGACCAAACTTCAAGTTCAAAGTTTGGGTAGTGCTTAGGCACTTATCCTTACCACCATCCAGTGGTTATGCACTGATTCATTTATTCATTTATTAAATTCAATGCATTTTAATCATGTTTGTTTAACCTTGCATATCCATGGTCACTTTTAATATTATATTTTATAATAAATTGCTCCTTATAATTACTCTATTGTTATCCCTTGGGTAATACACTATTGCAGGCTTCCTGCATGTTTTTTCTTTTTCTCCTTTTTTCCTGAGGTTCTAGTCCAACAGAAGAAGTTTCAAGCAAATCCCTCTACATCCTTGCCTCAGCGCCAGAAGAGATTGCCTTGCTATGTAATAGCAATTGACACCTTAAATGGTAAGATATGCACTCACAGAATAGTAATTTATAAAGGGCATTTAATCCACCCTGGGATCTGGACCGGATAACGATCTCCGACACCTCATGAGACTTCTTATTCCAGACAAATATATATAGCTGCTACAGGATTCCAATTGCCTGTCCTCCGTCTCACAGGTAAACCATATACATAAAGGGAAGGTAAAAAGCACAAATATTGTGCAATTCTACAAAGCATCATCATCAGGCGACAAAACAGCTGTGCATAATACCATCTAATTAGATCATGCTCCAACTCCATGTCTATACTCCTATTGGGGAATCCAAGTCACATGATCAAACCCAAGCTGTCAGTGTGATTGCATGTATACAAACTGATGCTGCATCAACAGGCCCGGTTGTCAAGGCAACCACATGTGTGCTCAACTCTTTAAAGGCAGCAGACACCAGTGGTTGTCATGTCTACTGCACGTGTACAGATACACCACTGCAAATGTGTATGTACTGTAGCAGTGATGAATTTGGTCCTAAACAGCACCTAAGAATAACAGATACTGGCATGCGTATATCTGTAGAATCCTATGGCAAATGGAACCCGCTGTAATCCCAGTCAGGTAACCCATAATACACCTGTCGGCGTCTCATGCGGCATGAATATACATACGTTGCTAGTTAACCCCTAGTGTACCAGTACTGCTGAAGGCACAAAGTGCGATTAAATAAAGGAACATGCTGTCTGTAGGACTATATAAATATACAATATACGGACCTGCAAAAATGTGGAATAAAGAATACCCAATACACAGTGAGGGTAAAGTGAAGAGAACCGGGATGGGAAAATAAAATCAATGGAAGAAGCTGAACGACAAGAATATGCAAGCTGTAATAAATTATACTGTATAATAAATGCATTTTGAACTAATCATTTTGAACTACGCTGATCCATGTATATATACAGTTGATGTTGAACAGTAATAAATACAAAAAATTACAAAAAACAACCCAAGTTCATGTCCTCATTCAGGCCTCAGGATTTTTTATCACACACACATATATATATATATATATATATATATATACAGTGCTTGACAAATCACCCAAAAATCCACTCGCCGAACCAAAAAATCTACTCGCCACCTAGCTCTGCCCATAGCCACGCCCCCCAAAATTACAATTAGCCCTCGTTAGGTGCTTGTGTGTGTGTGACTAGTTTCCTGCACCCATTAACCAGTGTCTGGATGCCCCCGCTTC